>NW_010204088.1:49168-70117 GCF_000695765.1 Mesitornis unicolor
CTGCCTCATTCCCCTCTGAAGTTAAAAGACTTAAATTCTTTACAAGGAAGGTCATCCTTTCATAGCCAAAACCCTGTTTGCTTTTGTCTTCCCACTCACTTCAAATGAAAGAAAAAAAAAAAAACAGAGTGCGCACCAGCCCCCTTCACCAACTCAGAAATTAAGCATAACAAGCTCAGAGTGGCGAAAAGAAGGCTGTGTTTCAGTTATTAATGTGTGTGTGTGTGTGTTTGTGTGTGTGTGTGAGAGTGTGTGTGTGTGTGTGTGTGTGTGTGTGTGTGTTCGGCGCAGAGCACTTGCCAGCAGCTCTTCCACGAATGCTGCGCAGACTGTTCCCAACATGACCCGATGGCGAGTCAGCACAGTCACAGGGTGTCCGGGACCTCGGTGTGCTCACTCAGAGGAACACTGTCAACTACCTTTAATAGTGTTAAACATAATTTATCGATTCTCCATTGTTTGTAATAATAACCTCCCTGAAGCTGGAGAATAATGTTTTCTTTTCCCCTGCAGATTTTGTCCTGTCAAACATTTATTTTTTTTTGTGGTGTTGCTAATAGACCTTGAAATTAACATTGCATTTATGTTTAGGATCTATACTGCAATTGTTTGTGCTGGTGCACTGCACTCATCCATCAGCAAAGCAAAATAGGAGAAAGAAGATGCATCTGAGCCCCTTACCATCCTGGGGAAAAAAAAAATGGGTCAAATTCTGCCTTTAGACGTAGGCACGAAGCTCTCATTAAGGTCAGGGCAAGGCCGAGTGTGGATGTGTCACTGAGGCAGAATTTGGCTCAGCACTTGTTAGTTGATTGCAGCTGTAAAGCTAGAGGGGGCATAAAATGTTGGGGAGTGTTTTAATACGTCCTGTATAAACATTAGCTGTTAGGGATTTTTTTATTACTCTGTGAGGTCAGGTACATTTGAAATAAAATAAGGTATCTATAATTCCCTATGAAACTAGAATAAGCTTTAAAGTGAATTAAATTGAGGTCTAAACCAAATGACAGTATCCCTTTGAACAGTCGCATAAGAAAAATTATCAAGCTCTAAGTAAAATTAGCGTTTGCCAGACTGACTTGTATTTAACAAAATAGCAGTTACTCCACTTTACATTAGCAATTAGCCATAAAATAATTTATAATTTACTTTGAACTTTTTTTTCCCCCACTTTAACATAAATCTTCAATAAAAGAGTTATGCTGCTATTAAAAGCACATTGTGTTGAGAACCCCTGTAAAATGCAGTACATTTCAGGGTCACGTTAGTAAGCAGGAATCATGAAATATTTAAAGGGCCCCTTGTTACCTGCTAGTATCTCTTTCTCCCCCATGGAAAATGAGAAAGGAGCTGGAATGTAAACAAGGAGAGGAGGAGAATAAGAAATGCACCGGGAGTGCATTTGGGATAGCCAAATCCTATGGCTTTGCACAAGGCCTCTGACTCCTGGGGAGGGGGTTTCCATGGCTTATAGGGAGCTGTTGATGCATGGAGGGCTGACGCTGCAAAACAGCCGGCGCAGGGGGCAGGGAGCAGGGAGCAGGGGGAGGGCAAAGGAGTGGTATACACAGCTTCTCACCTTTCGGTCTCTACTCAATTTACTTTCTGCAAGTGTTATGAAAGCGCTCAGCACAACGCAACCTGATGAAATAATCACACTTGCAAAACCTGTGTGTATCTAGAAATTGCCAGAACTTCATCTGTACGTAGGGTTCCCATACAGGAAATAAAAGCTGGGTGATTTATGGCATTTTATTGCACTTCTTGGACATTGCTAATGTTTTCTTCATTGAGAAATGGCAGAAGCTGCAATTTGGGTTCTTATTGTGCAGTTTGCCAGCCTTCTGCCCATCCCCCTTCCCTCTTTATTCTTCCTTTCCTGGGTGAACTTGCTTTGGGTTTAGGAGATGAAAGTTTATGGAGGCAGATGAGTGTCAAGGGGACTGAATCCAAACACAGAGCCAATAAGCACGTTGCCAGATTTTATCTACCCTCACTGAAAATACAGTATCCAGAAAAAGAAGAGTGATTATAAAGGAGAGTGACTTAGCCTCTAACTTACACAAAAATTCTTGGACAGGCTTTTGGTTTTCTTTTTTAAACAAACAAAACAATGTTTCCTGGTTGGCAGTTCCCAAAGTCTTTCCTTTTTTCCCCATTTTTTGGCACATTGCTGAAAGGTCATGCTGATGTATTTCCAAAACACGCTCATTGAGTACAGCTTTGCAAAAAATAAGAGCCTCTTTCTTTAAGGCCTGATCCTGCTCTCACTTAAGGCAGAGACAAAATTTCAACTGCAGGGATACAGGAGTAGAGCCTAATCATAGAGCCAAACTTGCTGTAGGATTAAATGCAGGCTGGGTAGCATCAGCTACTCCTAAAGCTGCTGACACCACTATACATTGCATGCATCTGCCAGACTGTAATGGTTCAGGCTAACAATGCCCATGTGACTTTGCAGCCTCAAGTCAGGATTTCTGACACTGAGGTGAGAGCTAAATCGGCCATTTCTCATGTTAAAGTAGTCTAGTGATGATTCCTTTGAAAGTCCTTGAGCCCATGCACTTTGGGGAAGGAACTTCAAACCCGGTGTGCTTTACTTCTGGGATGGACCGTACTCCACCAAAATACTGCCAGACGAAAATCCTTTCTGAGATTGCACTTTATACTTGCTCAGTGGGCTGCAGTTTTAAACTGCTGAGTTTGGTTAGACACCGTGCATCAAAACACATATGTACACGGCTGCTAAAACCAAAGGCGCATGAACACACTTTGCCAGCTGCTTCCAAACATTTGCATTTGCAGGCATAATGTCCCGTAGACTGTGCCTGTGTATGTACGCCTCCGTGCGTGCATGTGTGTGGCTGCCGTTGTTTATTTGGCTTAGGCAAGCCGGCAGGATGGGTAAATGGACAAAGCGCTTGACTGGAACTCAAGGAACTTACGCTCTGTTCTTGGCTCAGTGTCAGGTTTCCTGTGTGACCTTGTATAAGTCACTTATTTTGTCATGTGCTTCAGTTGTCCTCCCCTGTAAGAACTTTCTTTCCTTCCAGTCGTGCTTTATAGTTAAAGTGCATTAATGCACCAAGCAAGAATTGACCGGGGGGAATGTAGGAGAGAACGGAGAGACAGGGGGGTGTTAAAGGAAGACTTTCTTGATACTGTGAAGGGTCTCACTTCTTTCCAGGCGACTTTAACTAAAGAACAGCTAACATGACCAGTATGCATTGTGGTACTGTAGTAGTGCTCAGAGGCACTAGTCATGAATTAGAATCAGGAATTGAATTAGGAACCTGTTGTGCTACATGCTGTGCAAGCAAAGGACCAAAGTATGATATCTTTGGCCTTGAAATTATCATCAGCAGGATTTTCATAATACTGTACAAATCGAAGCCAGTGTTGCAGATCTTCATGCCCAGAAGATCTTGTTTACCTAAGCTTTTTCTATTCAAGGGAACATGGCGTGAACTTGGGCGCAAGCACTTAAAATTTTACGTGCTCCTCTGATACGAAGCCTGCTACTCTCTCCTTTAGTTGCTTACAATAAGAAGTGAAATCTTGTTGGCTTTTGGATCGGACTTTTATCTGAGGAGTTAAAGAAAACGCCAGTCTGTTGCCTTTAAACTTCAGCCCTGATCCCAGTGAGTTTACAGAGGGTTGAGAGGCTTTGAAAAGAAAGGCAGGTTTTTTGTCACCTTTGACACACAAACACCCTGGCAATCTACCTTTTTGTTTATACCACTGTAAAACTCCAAACACGCTACTTCCAGGGTGCTTACCTTCCATAGCATGACCTTTCAAGCAAATACATAACTTCAAACTTTGGAATTCAGTGAGGTAGAATTAAAATCATTGACCTTTCATTCTCCTTTCCTCTTAGCCCACCTCCTTCTCATATGCTTTCCCTTTAATAACCAAGAAGCACATCTGCAGTTTTTTGCCATAAACACTGCAAAAAGCATTAAGGTTTTTAAGGTAACCTTGGCAAAAGCCAAATTAGAAAACATACTGCAGTGATTCACATTTAACCTCCAAGTTATTTCACAGCAGAGCTGACAGCCTGCATTCTTCAGAAATTCATGTTGTTTGCTTTTTTTCTTCCCTTCTCTCTCTGTAAGCAGCAGAACAAAAAACAAAACAAAACAAAACAAAACACACCACCAGCAAAACCAACCAAACCCAAAAAAGCATAGGAATTTTTTCTCTATTAGGGGCCTGACACATAAAATACACATAAAGAACTAGATCCTTTTCTGGTCACTGAGCTAAATGAGACACATTTTTGACAAGTTTAGAATAACTCTGTCAAATCAACAACAATAAACCCCCTAGTTTTTAGAAAAAGTTGTGTAGCTTATTACTTGATGACTTAGAAGATCTTCAGCTTCCCCCCTCCAGTCAGGCCAACCCAGCCAAGAAAGAGTCTTCGCTGTTTAAGTCATTTAGGTACTGCCATAATTTCCTAACCCAGCCAGTGCCATTGCCTTGGCTTATCCTCCAGAGCTGTAGGAGAGACAAAAGCAGTTTGGGGAGCAAGGTGGGCGATGTACCCCAATGGCAGCACAGAGTCGGTCAGCCCAGGAGGAAGGAATGACCTCAGTGTCACTGAGAAAGCAAAGCAAGAGAAAGAAAGATGCTACAAAGGGAAGGGGTGGGGTTCTGTTTTTCTCAGAAACGTGCTGCACTGTAGGACTGTGCCTTTTATTTTTGGCACAAATTGCTGTAGCAAATTATATAGCTTATCAGATGTGGTTTGTTAGGCTCAGTAAAGAAACCACTGTAAGGACTTGTTTTCCTTGTTGTCTGCACCCGATTATGAGATCGGCACAAATCAGATTCCCGACGTTGCACAGGAACAAGGCTGAAACTCCACGGGCGTTGTTTTTCCTGTAACCGAATTAAGTGTGATTGGGTTACAAACCAATTCAGCTCAATTGGGTTGATTCTCTCTCTGACTTTACGCAAAAGTAGTCTGCCTGTTCACCTTGATGCACAAGGATTTGCTGGTGGATGGGAAGCTATGTGCTGATTTCAATCATGACGTAAACCCACACAGCTCCTCTCGAAACAGCTGAATGGGAGCGACGTGCCCTTGCTCCAGGGTTGCATTTTGCCCCTTAGTTAAGTGTGAGAATCCACAAGCTGCAGAATCAAATCCTGCAAGCACCCGTTGCCTTTACAATTGCCCAGACCAGCCCTGAAGGATGTAAACATGAATTAGAGGAGATGCAGAAGGGATTTCAGAGTACATTAATAAACAGGGCTTAGCTACAGCAACTAGGGAGCAGATACACCTTTCATTCAGTTCTCTCAGCTACTAGAAAAATAAACTTTGGTAAAAGAGTGGGCAGAGAGGAGATTAACACCACCAATTAAAAACATTTGCATGCAGAGCTACATGTGGTGCGTCTCCCACACCAGTAGAACACTGTCACCACCGAAATGGCATAACCTGTTCGCTTGATGCTGCTCGTGCCTGGTGAGCAGATCTACTCAACAGTGCATGGCTGGTGCCAAAGGTAGAAAGGAACAAGAGGGAGAAGACAAGCCAAATACAAAATACTCAGCCACCCAGAAATGAGAGAGAAAATATTTCATTTACTACCTGTAAAGAAAAATGGATTCATGTCACATCCTTCCTTGATTATCCCCAGCATTATGCAATTCAGTAGATTTGCTGTCTTGATTAGACAGGCAGAATAGAATTTTAATTGTGAGTCTCTGGAAGGCGAAATGGAGAGAGTTGTACAAAAAATTGGGAGGCAGCAGCATTATTGGAAGGCTGAGCTTTTTATAGTTAGTCTTTCTGCTTCATTCGACCATCTGCCTCTACTTGCGTTCTGCTGCTTGAGGTTGAGAAGTTGCTGGCTTTAAAGATGTGCCGCAAAGTTTAACCAGATAAATAAATGTGTGCAAGATCTCTCCCTACTAGCAGAACAGCCTTCAGCATTCCAGCTACATATGTTGACAAAAAGAATGTTTTAATTTTAGCAATATTTTTACTGTTTATCAAACAGAAATTATGCATGTAGTTGCTTGCACAAGTCACAGTTAAAGGAAAGTCCCTTTCAAAGAGGCCTGAGAAATGTAGACAGACGAAACTATTTTACTGGGGGCCAAACAGGAAAATTATTATTTTGTTTTAGATACATGCTTATAGATATATTGGTAGGAAGGGAAGCTGGCTGGCCTAGGCTAGTGTTCACAGGTCAGGGAGAAAAATATGAGTGTCTGAGTCAGAATCCAATGCTAATTTAAGGAATCTGGGACTTAGTTCATGCCAGAAATCAGAGCTGAACTCAGTCCAGGACCAGGTGAAACCAAATGTGGCTTTTTCTAATGTCTTATTCTAGGTCGGTTACAAAACGTGTTAGTCCAATTTACTAGCAACGTAGGTGGGCAGTAAACCCAGAAGTCTGGGTAGACACAAAACTGTTTGAGTGATACGTGGTAGGCTCCGTTACAGGGATTCAACCTATATTGGGGTGTTATTTGCAAAGAGTAATCTTGATTGAGGTACAGCTCTCTCCCTGCCTTTCTAATCATAAAAGCTCTGGCAACAGAAAACATCAGTTCCACAGGTTCATGCAGGGATTGCCCAGAATCTGAATACACAAATTCCAGCCCAAATAGTCCATACTCTGAGTTGTGCAATGTCCCTGGTTTAACTCACTACAATTGGGCTCTTAACCATTCAGTGATGCACTTCATCTCCGAAAAACTTTAAAAGCATGTTCAGCTTGTTTCAACAGGAAAAAAAATTGCAACCTTTAACAGTTTCATAGGGCTGGGAAAATGTTTTCTGCCCAGTTCTAACCTTTTCTACGGATTGAATAAATATGAAAACATCTTGAAATACTCTGTTGTTACTATACGAGCGATTTACATTGCTGGATTGGAGTTTTCAGTATTTTGTTCTTGTCTATAACATGAGCCTAGAGATCCTAGTGTCAATCCAGTTAGTTTAAACATCTAAAAACCCAGAAACTTTAAACTTTTGGATCTGAAAAATTATGCTGGAACTCCCTGAAGATTGTTCAACATAAGGAGATTTCAGGAATTTCTAGCTTCTCACTGGAAATAGTTGCACACAGCACTTTGTTTATCTGCCTTTGCTATGGTCCTGGCAGTGCAGCTGAGACTGGCTGGCACGCAAGGACCGTCCAGTAACATGGACAGCTTTGCTTCAGCTACCAGTCCCCTCTTTTACCAATCCCCTGCCAACAGTACTTTCAGCAGCAGTGCCATGCCTACAGATGGGAAAGGCTTACCCAGTTTTTGCACTGGCTTTGCTTGGTGTCATCTCTGCATATGCACAGGAGGTGCAGCCACCAACTGTAATGCCACTGTTTCTCCACCATTTTGTAGGTTTGCAATTATGCAGGCTCTTGTGAGGACTGAAAAAGCTGTGCCATCACCTAGCTGAATGGTATTTTGTGTGGAAACAGGACCTTTTTTTTAACAGAGGTCAACTTATCCATCAGATTTCACTTAAAATGTTTTTTTTCTTATCTCAAAGAATAAACTGTTCCTTCACAGACTGTGCTCATATTCCATGTGGCATTTGCTTTAACTTCTTGAAGGAGTGTTGCAGGAAGAAGGTAGAAAGCAAACTTACAGCAAAAAGTAAAGAAGTTATTATAGAAATGGTTATGAAACTACATAGCCTTTCAACATTGCCAAAACATCTGTAAATCTCATTTCAAGGCAGGCATAACACACAATTAGGGACTGGCTCAAGGAAATACTTAAGATGTGCCCTTCTACAGCAAAGCACTTAAGTATCTGATTATCTTCAGTCTTTCCTTTTACCTAAGCATTTATTTATACACTTGGCTAAGCCTGAGACTGAGCAAGAAAAAGCTCATCTGAATTTAAGGCACTTTACTCAGAAGATCAAGATAATATTTCAACTGATTAACCAGAGTTAAGGGCTTCTCCTTCTCAGCAATATGAAGGACATGCTGGTACAGTTGAATTCACGAAGAACTGCAAATGCTTGCTGCTACCTCTGGAAAATGATGCCTTTTTCATAGGGATCTCAACTGAGGCTTCCGTACCTGATGTTAGGCACCTGTGTATGGAAATGTTGTTATTTGCTCTGTCAAACCCTAATCGGTTACTATTATTACAGAGGTTAAGCAAGCAAGCTTGGAATTTGAACTTGCACAAACAAATTGCATGCATGCATGGAGGAGCGGGCCATCTACAGCACCAAAGACAATGTACGGTCCAGCTGTTTCATGGCCTCTCCTTTCTGTAGCTCACAGAATCCATATTGCTGTGCTTAATGATAACACATTTATCTAATGACACAGAAATAGATGTTAGTTTTAAAGTGTATCAGGTGTAAAAGAGAGAAAAAAGGAGAAAAGCACTGCTGCAATCTTCTGTTTGTGGACTTTCTGGATTTTTATTCTAAACACGAGTCTAACATCATTCATGGAAGCACCAGCTCAGCACTGTTGAACAGCAGTTTGTTTCTTTATATTTATTTTGCCTCCTCATATTTTCTTCCATTAAAGTTTAGCGGTGTACACAAACAAACTGCAATGAGAAAAAAAAAGACAAAAATGAAACCCATAAAAAGGCAGGCAATAGAAGTGACCTTTGCCACTCCTTTGATAGTATTTTGCACATTTCTCTGCAAGTAGCTAAGTTTTTTTTTACACTTTCAGGCAACCGGAGATGATAACATGAATAAAATTGTATGGTGTCTCATGAATTTAACAGAAACATTTTAGAGGCAATAATTGCTCTTTCTGGAGTGTATTTTAATTTAGAGATGGAATTCTTTCTGTGATTTATGTAGCAGTATATTTTATACCATGTAAGGTATGCTTTTAAATCTGCCTTCTCACATACACACATATTTGAAATGTTTGCCTCATACACAGACTCGCACAAACATAAATACGCAGATTCACAGACATGCACGTACATATGAACATGCAATAGACTGCACGTATATGTTCATAAATCCATGTATGAAGGCAAGTTTTCACGTTTGTGGAAATGCAGAAATTTCAAATTATTGTATCACTAATTAGATCATGTTTTGGAATTATGCAAAGCCACAGTGAATTAAAAGCAAAAGATGGCACTCTAAGGAAAAACGTAGAAAATGTTTGTGACTGACCTTCAGGACTTTCCAGGGGTAGAGGGTACAGGTAAATTTCTGCCTTTTTGGGATCACCTAAAACCTCTAACTAGCAGAAATAACCTGATGCTAATTGCTTTGTGGTTTTCTTCCTTTAAATATAAGCCCAAGCAGAAGACACTCTCTGTGTAATGATATGCCAAGGAAGCAGAAACATAGCATCTACTTGTCTTCAAGATTATCATCTTCTACAACAGAGTAGAAGCCCATTGTATTAGATGTGGTAGGGACTGCAACAAATAGATTTATGCCTCTGATGAGCCCATTCCTTCTATCAGCCAAAATGTTTTCTACACACGCTGCAGACAGCACTATATGTTTCCTCTCACCGATGTAACCACGTGAACACACTGGTGCCTGTGACCAAGTCACACTCCACTATGTCTTGCTTAATAACCTGGGGACTAGAAGCCAGGAATTTTATTCCTTTTTCTTCCACTTGCTGGCTTTCCCTTTTTCCTATCCCACAAATTTAATGGAGATTTCACAAATTTTCCCACTCTGCAGCAAAAGGAAACCAGCCCTGTGTAAGTTTTTCCACACACAAGCAAGGCTGGCCCATCGCATCCTAGCCTTCAGATAGGGGCAGTCAGCCAGGACATAATACTTTGTGTATCCAAGTCCCTCCGCGGCCGTTGCCCCAGCTGCTAAATTACAGCAAAACTCAAACCTAGGAGAGGCTCATTGTGGTCCCCTCGCACTGGAGAGCAGCAACACCAGATTGTCACTGGATCAGCCTTAGGACCCTGGCCTCCCACATCCCGTTGGAGCTGGCTGGCTACTGGGCTAATGATCTAGCAAGAAACTTCCTTCACTGCAAAGATAATTAGTAACAAGAGGTGGAGTAGCTGGACTGGAGGAGAAGACGACAAAGAGCAGCGCAGTAGCCCAGAGTTTACCACATTCAGACACGCTCTTTACTTCATTTGCAGCAACGCAAAGTGGTAAACCCACATCTGCTGTATCTAGCTGAGCTATGGAGACAGTTTTCTTCAACCAAAGAACCAATTCTGCTAGCCTTTTTCACATTCACTCTTCCTTCAAAAAATATTCCCATTTCAGTTGGGTACCTGTAGAAAAAGTAACTGTTTAGCATGAGAATGATGGGCCAAGGCCCCCTACAACCTAGGCATAAAGGACTGGGGCTTTTTCATTTCTTTTTTCTCCTCCATGTGTCCTTCTGTGAGTCCCTCCCTGGAAATGGAAATGGTGTATTGTAATGCAGATTTCCTGCAGAATCTCACAGATCACTCTCTGCAGGGATTTCACTCTTCAGCTGAAATACTTTTCAGCCAAGGTATTGTTCATTTATTCAACAGCTTTATTTTTAAACATGGAATACAGTAACTGTGCATTACTAATTCCTTTTAAAAGTATTATAGTGTTTATTTTTTGATTGAGGCTTAAGGGCTCAAGATCATTTAGCTGAGTTTTGTTGGGGTCTTTTTTTATTCCATTATTTATGAATTTAAAAAACACTATGAAAGGATCAAAATAAAGTAAAAGACTTCAAAATCCCACTAGTCTTGTTTTCCTTTCTTCAGTCACAGCACCCAATCTGTTTTCTCTTTCATGCTTTCCACAGAGAACCATTTTCTTTAATGTAATCACTGGCTGATTGACTCTTGCCTCTGTTTTCACTTTCCTCCTATTTATGGAGGTCAGGGAAACAGTAAAGGTTTCATTTAACTTCTCATTAGAGATCACACTTTGGCCCCAAAGCACTCAAGAACCCAGAGCCAGAAGGAGAAACCGTGCACCTCAGCCCAGAGCCAAGGTGTGAGACCAGAGCTGAGAAGCAGGGAAAGCCTCAGCCCTGCCCTGAATTCACCCCCAGGAGCAGGTCTTGTCTTTGCTCTGGGTGACCTAGCGCTGAAGTGACCTGCGGATGGTCTTCTTCAGCAGTACAGTGGCACCCCTCTCCCAGTGGTTTCTAAAAAGAGCTGAAAGGAGTGACATGATGGTGAAGAACCTCTCTCCCTCCAGCAGGTAAAGAGGAGCTGTGTGCCCCAGCGCTACTGGTGCAGCTGGTACAGACGGAATATTTTTGTGGGCATCTAAGCTTTTGTTCTGCAGCTGCTTTACAGAGATGATTAATCCAGGTTTAGTGGAGAAAGGGGAAGACTGACCCACAGAAAACAAGATCTCTGTGGAGGAGGGAGAGGGGAAGGGTGGTATTTGCTAGCTTCCCCCACAGCAGCAAGCAAATTTTTGGCCTGAGCCTACTCTCAGCATCTGCCATGCATACTGTATCCCTTACCCATGGTAACACTTCAGCAGTGGGAGAATACATGTGTCCTTGGCCTGTTCTTACTGTGTCAATCCATGCTAGAGCCTGGAGAAATCAGTGCTGTCCTCACAGTTCAAGTTTGCTGGCAGCACAAGGCAGGATGGCTAAGGCGATCTAAAGAAAATGAGCCCTGAACTACGTTAGGGGATCAGATATTAACTCTTTAAATGATTCAGTATAATTTAGCCTATTTCAAAAAGAAGTGGGAAGGTTTGTCCTTGCAATGATGACTATGGCACATAAAATTTCCAGTCCTGAAGCATTACACTGATGTTCAAGATGTTTGCACCTTACTGTAACAGCACAAATTTTGAGTCCTATAGATGTTTAAGAGGTCTCAAACACACTTAACTAGGGAAGACTTCATCGTACTGAAAGCATAGGATTAGAATTTTTTCTGAATCAGGGCCTCCAAAAATACTGAGTTGTGTTGTTGCTCTAGAAATAATACCACAGGCATGTTTTTATATCTCCAAAGTAAAAAATACCAAAAAATGCAAGGGAATATTTAGACTTTAGTTAAGAAATCCTTAACAGAAGAAGTATTTGCTTGGGCTAATAACAGTAGTAACCCCTTACATTATCTTTATGTACAAACCTCTGCCTTAAAATGTGCACGGGCAATTTCCACTGATGCATATAAACATAAATTATTGAATAAAGAATAATTGATTTAGAATTGTGAAAAATCAGCAGCCTTGCAAAGAAAAGGGACAACAGTAGACTGATACATTTTAAGTACTAATGACTCTGCCTTATGAGAGTAGTTTAAGCCAGTGTATAATGCATGAGTGGTAAAATAGGTCAAACCCTGGAAGCATCCGCATCTTTGAAATCATTATGAATACAATGGTTTTACTGCATCACCAATTGCATAAGAGCTCCAAAGCAAAGCCGTATGTGGAATGCAAAACATAATGAAAATCCTTGCTCTTGTGTCACAGATTAGAGAGCTACTACAGATTTTGGATCCTTTCCCAATTTTTATACAGTTACATTCCTGTGGCTGGTACTTCTACATTTTCACTTCTGTGTGTGATAGGAGTTTGTTCCTTTGTGCATTTTGTACAAATCATAAGATCTCAGCTATTTGTGGTACCGGAAATTCGGCATATTAGCAATGACAGTCATTTTTATTCAAATAAAAGTTTGGCCATCCCGTTTGTTTTCCGCTAGAGATTTAGGGGGGAGGGCTTCGGGGGGGGGGGGGGGCTTCATCCCATGATATCCCATCCCCCACAAACAGGGGAAGCTTGTTAACTGCCTACCTACCACTACAGCTAAAGTTATGTCAGTGCCATGTAATGAAAAGGCTTTGTTATCTAACAGGCAAATAATAGAGAGCCTTTGTGCAAGGATAATTACAGTGGTTTGGATATTCCTGGATTAACTCTTGGCATGAACGTTCATCTCATCATCCCATGATATCCCATCCCCCACAAACAGGGGAAGCTTGTTAACTGCCTACCTACCACTACAGCTAAAGTTATGTCAGTGCCATGTAATGAAAAGGCTTTGTTATCTAACAGGCAAATAATAGAGAGCCTTTGTGCAAGGATAATTACAGTGGTTTGGATATTCCTGGATTAACTCTTGGCATGAACGTTCATCTCAATAAATCACTAATAAATATACATTAGCACGATGTCTCTCTCCATTTTATACTCTAGTCATCTTGGTCATACTACTCACAAGTTTATCTGGGGCTGTTTTTGTAGTACAGGCTTCAATATCCTTTGCCTATCCTTGCTGCATAATTGTAACAAAACAATCAGAACTTCCTGCATTTTACTTCAACCAATCTGTCTTCTGATAAAGCAGCAATGAGGTTGCGTAGCTTGCTGGCTACTGGGAAGAGTAACTGGTAAATATTTGCACAGCACTTCAAAGAAGTAGGACCTGACTCATTGCTGTGTTAATTCAGTTTTACGTCAGCATCAACCATTAAAATTCACGTCACTATCATCTTAAAAACTAACTGCTGTCAATCGGGCCCATAAAGGGCCATGTGCCATTGCTGCTCTTCTTGCACTATTTCATATCTGTTATTTTTGCTGAGTTATCAGTTGCCTGAGCCAGTTCACCATCCAAGTCGAAGGGGGAGTTCTGGGAACATGGAAGGGGATGCAGGGCAGTGGAAGATGTGAGTGACCCGGCTGAAGGAGCAGCAGTCACATTTGCCCGGATCTCTTGCTAGCGTGAAAACACTCCACATCAAAGACTGGTGCCTATGGAAAGAAAAAAAGTGTTGAAATTGTATAAAGAGACTGGAATACTGACCAGAAAGATGTGTTGCATCTCATGCCTTCAGAGTTTATGTGTGTGGAAGTCTACACATGCTCAGGACTTAAGTTGTACATGTCACAGCTCCTTATTTTGCAGGATGACCCACAGATACAGGCAAGGACATTCTGTTCAAAACTGCTGCTCTGGCCCTTATGTCTGACTGAAGAGTTTTTGATGAAAATCAGGAGGCAGACGGTCCAAATATTTATCTTATACTTACAAGCAGTATTATTTAAAGTAAATTATTCTACCTGACAGCTCTTCTTAGTCAGAGGGCTACAAAATAGCCCTCTTTGAAGGAAAAGTAAGGCACAGAAGTTTATAGAAGGAAATGGAGAGTGGGAAAATACTGCTATTATTAAGGAATAAGAGTGCTGCAAAATTGCTGTGAAAATTGGAAATCCATAATTTTATTGCCAAACCTGGTCTTGCCTACAATAATAGTCATGAACAGTGGAGATGAAAAAAAGACATTTGGTCATTTTTTTCTTTTCTTTTTTTTATTGTTAATTAAGAGTGTCTCCCTACAAAGATCTTGACTGTTTTGTTAATTTTAAAAAAACCTAAAGCAATGAGGGTTCAACTCATTCCTTTGGGAGACCATTCAGTGGATTAACAGACCTCACTGCTAGAAAATTTTTGCTCATTATCAGCACAGATTTTCACTTTTCATCCCATTACTTCTAGTTATACCTGGTTGGACCATGTCTATATCACATCAAATTCCATCATTTCATCTCATGTACATATTTCTTTCCCAAGGCAGATACTGGGCTAAATCTGAGCTTCAATGAAGAAACTGGATGTAAACTCAGAGTACCAATTGGCTATAATAGGTCTTATTTTTACTACATATTGAGTACACACCAAAAAAAAAAAATATATAATTACTAATTAAATTTTTAATGGGAATTCTGAAAATCTGTTTTTTCTTCAAGCACTTCTTTTTTTTCAAGTATATGGCTACCTGCTTCTCAAATCCACTTAAGCACTTGGAAAGCAGCTTGTAGACACCAGATTGTTCCTCTCCAAGAAAACTGAACTGTCGTGCTGGAGCTGCAGATCTTATCATAGTTCACATTTAAAGGGCAGGAGTGTTTTCTATTTACTACAGGACCAATACCATCCATATATTTGCTCCAATAGTTAGCTAAGGGTGCATATGTCCTCTAACCAGAAGGTCACAACAGGGTACATACCACTTAAGTCTCAATTATGCTCTACCTCCCTCCGAAAGTTTCTCTAATTGGGAGATTCTGGGAATTTTACTCCATTTAGTCATATTTTGAGTATTTCACTGTCTCTTGGAGAATCCAGTTGTAAGAAGAGTCAATTAAACATTATTTATAATGGCGTGAGGTAGACCTCCTAGTGTACAGAAAGAGAAAACAGGGAAAGGCTTATTAGTATTACTTACGTAATACTATAAACTATTAGTGTGCACATTGCTCCTCTTTCTTCTCACCCATTCTCGGGTTTCTAAGAACTTTAATCCTCTGTAAAGAAAGTGAAAGCTTTATTGAAAAATCATCTTTTCTTTTCTCAGAAAACGGGGAGGGAAATCCATGAAGAAAACTACAACAGCCCTCCAACTAATGTTAAACAGGGAGAAAGTGAAACCAAACTGCCAGCATACGAATTAACAAATGCGTTTCAGAAGCTTAATATTAACCTTAAATTGAGCTAATGAAATTATAAAGATGTTTCCTGCTGTTTCTCTGAGATATTTATTGTTTTACTTGAAACATTCTCCATAAAAGGACCTTGGTCTCAACATACCACCTTCTTTCAAGTTGACAACTTTTCTCGGGAGAGGAAAAAAAAGTAGGACAAGATATTCATGCCTGCAGCCAGACTCTTAAACCTCTGGCCAGGTACCCTAAGAGAAACTAAAACTTACACAGAAGATCCAATGCTTCTGGTTAGTAAGCCACTACTTTTTCTATGTTGCTGATTTTCAGAAGGAAATAACAGTGTCAAAATACATTTCTAGATCCTTGCTTCCTGTTTCTGGCCAACTCCTCCCTTCTTTTATGTTTTGCAGTTCAGATAAGTGAAATTCTTTCTAATTTGAAAACTACAAGTTTATTCCCTCCAACTGTCCCTTGTTCTTGTGCACATAAATTATGGCTGCTCAACCTTCCCTATGTCATACACACTCTGGGATGAGATATTACTCCAATGTAAAGCCTCTGGATCTAGTTGGCTGCATGGCAGTGAAAAGAATGAGTGTATCACAGGTGGTAAAAAAGCAAAGTGAAAATAAAGAAATGCTTAAAACTATGTTAAAGCACGTGTAGTGTACTTCACAGGAAAGCCTAATGCATCTGCATTCTGGAGAATGGTATCATGAACCTGTGAACTTCCTAGGCTTGCTGTGTATATGCCAGACCCTTGAAATTAGCTAGTGTGAAAAATGTTCTTGTGGTTTCATTTCCTCTGCAGGGTTTTAGGTTAGGGGTTTGTTTTGTGGTTTTGCCTTTTGGGGGTGTTGGTTGTTTTTTTCCCCTCTTTAAGCCATTAAAAATGCAAGGGAAAGAAATTCACCAGTTCAGATCCCTCAAAGGGCTGGTTTACTGTCCTCCATACACACTTTTACCTGATGTTTGTCACTGTTTCCAAGCTGTCTCTATTAAGGCATGAAGCAATCTGCTCTATCATTCTCTCACTGCAGACAGTCTAAGGTCTGTTTTAGAATACATCTAAGTATTAAATACGCACATTGTATCCATTTATATTTAAAAAGGCAAATTCAAAGAACTGAAGGTGGTAAAATTTATGGTAGCCTTCAGTTCTCCTGGATATACCTTCTACAGTTTTGGGCTACTGAGCAGGAAAGCTCTGTCACTTATTAGCTTGATGCTAATCCTAAATAACAATGTGAGCCAGAAGTGCCTGCAAGGGTTGCTCTCAATGCAAGGTGCTCTGTTCCTCAAGGACCAAATGATTTGCAGCACCTTTTCCAGACAAGGGACCCAGGAAAGAAAAGCCCAGATGCTGCAGCCCAGACTGAGATGAAGCTTTACCCTTCTCTTACTCTTGTGTGAATGAGAGTAGGGAGTTTTAGGTGATGTCCTTAAAGGCATATTCTTCCCCTGTTACTTGGATGTCCCCAGTTTTTCTTTGGAGCTTTTAGGGATCCTCACATCAAAAGGTGTGCAGTGGTTGAGTCAGCTGAGGTGCTGGAAGGTGCGTGAGGGCTCTCTGGGACCATGACTTTCTCCAGCCTACAGCACAGAAAACTCAGGTGACTTTGTAGCTCTCAGGGAAACTATTCTGAAACTGCAAGAAACAAATCATTCCACAAAATAATTTCCACAGTCAAAAGTTGGATATATTTGTCCATAAATCAAACCTGTATTGCATTCAGTCCCTCTATTCTACTTCTTTCCTTGAAGAATTCATGCAAACCCAGGCTTCTTTACTCTAAACAGTAAAGTTAATACCAGCCATTGCCTTCTAAACTACTTTGAGAAGCCTATTTTGTTGCGGTCATAACAGGGGACAAAAGTAAAGTTGTGATCTTCAGATGCTTCGATTCTGAAAGTACAGTCAACTCAAATATTTAGCTGGGTTTCTGATATCTGCTATTTCTGGTAAGTGCTAATGTTTTTGAGAAGTCCCATAGATAGGTTTGGCAGTCTTCATTTTACTCCAGAAAGGATTTTGTATCATCAGTTACACCCTAAAACATAGAGGCTCACAGCAGCAATGGAAACTGACCTTTGCAATAATGTTGCCAACGTAAGGCAGCAGTATATACAGATTTATATACTGTCTTGACCAAATCTATACAAATACTACTACACTTCCAGCTTTTCAGCAGCAGATTAACTTTCAGACAGCAATAACAAAAAAAATTAAGTTCATAAAACACTACAGTGTATTCTTAGCAAGATTCTAACAAAATCTGGTGAAACACCAAAGCGATCAGTCTTATTTCATCTTTGGACAACCAACCAGGTTAGGTGGCTTGAATTTACTGTAAGAAAGCGTTGTCTCATTAACTGTATCTGAGCAGCCCGTTCTCCCAGCATTGCTAACAGTGGGACGGCTCCAGCAAAAGTACCTGCAGTTCCCAGTGCAAACTAGTAGAGACAACTTCACAGCAGGTTCCTGGACACTGTTTTGTGTAGAGCTACTCAGCCATTCTGTGCAGAAAAGCAGCTACCTTAGGTCTTCTGGTTTTGCTGTGACCAGAGGGGGCGCATTGCTGTTCGCAATGGGGAGGGATGGGGAAAAAGCAGGGTGGAATGTGTGTGTGTAGGGGAGGGGGGGGGGAGAAAAAAAGAAAAGGAAAACCCTAATGAAGGTAAGGGCATGGAAGTGGCAGTTCAAACCAAGCAGCTCCAAAGCACTATTACTAATTTCAGAATCCTTTAAACATGTGAAGAAAAGCATGAATTCAAATTAACCAATTGTCTTTTAAAGTAGCTGAGGTAGCACTTTGACTATTACTTGTGCTTTTAGAGTGCATCTCAAATGTGTCATTCAGGATTCTGAAGACAAGAAAGATGCGAATGGATCACCTTGTTACAAATTAATCACCCTGGGATTAGGGGTAAAAATTTCAAAAGCACCTTAAAATGACTTAGAAATCTAATTCCCATTTTCAGAATTGATTTAGGCAGTTACATCCTGACTCTAGTCAAAAGTCAATGGGATGATAGCTCCTAAATCACTCTAATGCATCCAAAAATGTTACCCACTTCTATATGTGACACAACACCAAGCCCCTCTTTAGTCCCGTTTGCCCTTCAGTGAGCATCCCAGGCTTCTGCTTTTTCATCCCTGATTTCAGCCCACATTTACCATATGTTGTGCTTTCATTTTCATTAAACATTTTGAAAGATGGAGGTTTCAAACACCAAGCTACTCATTCATTCATCTTTCCACACAGAAACGTAGCATCACTAAAACACCAAATTCAGGCTATTATTTTTAACTAATGAGAAAGGAAATGTTTTTCCTGACACTGATAGCAAAATCCGTCCACTCATTTTTATATTTTACAAGATGATACAGCATGTACTACTGTCACATCTCACACAAAACATATGCTTTGGTCTTTTTCCTTTACCGGCCTTTTTCGTAAGTTAATGAGCAATCAAAGGATAGCCAAAGTATCCTTTGAGTCCTAAGGGAGTAGGGCAGTAGTTGAGCTATCTGGATGCTACTGCTCTTCCATTGACCAGATTATGATAATGTCCCTTTTCCTCCTAGGGGCATTGGAAAAACCTTTTTACTTCTCCATCTCTATTCCCCTCCATCTTGTGTCTGTCATGTCCATTGTATCTGCAGCATTATGTTGGTAGCACTTCTGTCATAAATGTCTGATTCCACTGTGACAAAAGCTATACAAAATAAACTAAGGAATACATATGTCTAGATTACACCTATTCACAAGCATATACAAATGGAATATCTTGCTCTCTGATACAAAAAAGATTAACTTTCTAGTGCTAGTGAATGACCAGCTGGAAAAGGGAATTAAGATAGGGCAGGGAAGCAGTGAACAAAAGCAAAAATCACATTCAGATCTGAAGGAAAATTATATTCACAGTAAGTCAGCAGTCATCCTGGCTTTCAGCTCTTTTTTCCTCCCCTTTTTTTTTCTCCCTTTTTTTTTTCTCCCTTTTTATTGCTTACTTTTTAGTTCTTCTGCCCAAGACTCTGTATTTTTCACTCTTTTGTCATCTTCCCTAGACAAAAGCACAGGACTTGGGGAAAAGGATCAGGGAAGGGGAAATTCCTATCCTGACATTTATTTCTTCAGTGACCTTGACAAAGTCGCTTAATTTATTGTTTCCCTTGCTGTAACAAAATGGACAGGAATGAAAATGAAGTCTTTTGCTAACATTCACAACTGCTTTGTGATCCAACCCTATCTGCTCAATCTGCTTTGAAACCCCAGACTAAGTCAGCACAGATTTGAGCCGTAATTGTTATCAGTAATGCCTCGCCTCTCTCTAGACACACTTTCTGCAGCGGTCAATACCTGTTCAGCAGCCAGCCATGGTGGGAGAATAGCAATCGCCAGAATAAATGCTATGCCCTTTCTCCCAAGCCTGTTGCATCTCAATAAACTCTGCAGTGTCTCTGGCAAAGGGGGAATTCAAAAGGGTGGTCCCAAATCAGGACTCTGAAGGGCTTTGCATTCAGAATAAGACACTATGGGAGTATCACGATGACAGCTGCACTTACATCACTGAAAATAATTATTCTGATCCATGAACTCAAGCTAAGCCATAAGAATAGTCTTGTAAGCAAGGTCTGTTTTAATAGAAACATAAGTATTATGCGTTACAGTCTATTATAAATTGGTTGTAATTTTCTCCTGACACTCTGTGAATTAAACTAGTTAGGATACCAAAAAAAATAACGAATGCCACAAAGCAGAAAGCAAGCTCAGTGTCTGAAGGTTAATGATTGTTCATGAAAGCTACAGAAATAAATTATCTGCCTAGGGACACTGTCACATGATCGGCACAAAAGCTGCAACAGCCGAAAATGTTTATGTAGAGAAAAAAACACTGTCAGCATCACAGGGCCCTTCCCCCACCGCTGAACCGAAGTCCTGAGCCAAACAGCTGCTCCTGACTGCTTACATTAAACTAATTTGTGCTGCAACATTGCAGCTGCTTAATTTTTAGACTGAACTTTATCACCAATAAGTGTTACAATAGCAAGTGATCCAGCCCTATCTCTGAAGAAAGCACAAGTTCCTCAACAACAAAGGCAGCTTAAGGTGACGAAATTCAAGAAAGAAGTGAGAGGACAATGGCCGAAGCAGTATTTTAAACCATAATGACCTTTACTAGGAAAGGCTTAAATGGCAGGTTTGCCCCCAAATTAATCGGGGGGTTGTCCTAAGCGGACAGGGGTTGTCCCACCCTGACATTGGGGACCAGTGGCAGAGAACCACAGCAGAGGCTGATGGTGCAGCAAGGTGGAAGCAAGGTGAGGTGCTGGGGCTTCAGGGGGTCGCCCACCCTCCCAGCTGGCCTCCCCTACACCAGCCATTTTGGAATTGCACTGCAGAGCCCAGTCACTCACACCCTTCCCTGCAGCCTTGCCCCTTCTCCAGGCTCCCCCTGGAGTCAGGGACTCCCCGATTTGAGGTTTGGTCCCCTGTAGCCCTACTTGCACATCCTTCTGGCCACAGATCCACTCGTGTCTCCTTAAAACATTGCACCCAAGATTTAAAAAGAAG
>NW_010204088.1:70148-103774 GCF_000695765.1 Mesitornis unicolor
AACAAAGGGGGGGGGGGGGGGGCGGCGAAAAAAGCCCTAGCTCATTCATATCCTAACAGCTTGAAACCCCTGACCTCCTCCTCACCCTCTCCCTCTGCCTCCCCCCTGAAAAAATGTGTTCAAAGGAGGTTGCATAGGAGGAAGTGTTTACAGAGCGGCAGCAGAGTGGTGCTCCTTGGGTAACAGAAGTGCTGCAATTACAAAATGTCACATGTTGTTCCTCCCGTTTCCCTCTGAATTATTTTTCCTCTTTTAACAGGCAGGGCTTCGTCTTTTGCTGAAACAGACACTGACCTGAACTGGTGGTGAGTCCTGCCAAATATGCAGGCACTGTTTTGCTACATTTTGGAATTCGGCGAAGTCCATGTGTCAAGCATTTGCTTGCGCTCAGGAAACGCCAGTGCTCAGACCAAAGCCCTCCCCACCCCCCTCCCACCCCCAGTGCTTGGAATGTGCAGAAACTTTTCAGTTTTTAATTAGTTTTAATATGATTAATGTTTTTAGCTGCGTATCTTGTTACATCCAGTATGCTTGTTAAAAAAAAACAAACCATTTAAATGTACTGGTCTTAGTTATTAAGAAAACAAATTGAGACGGGGGAAAAAAAACCCACCGAGGAGCAATTATACAGTTAAACAAAAAAACTGTAGTTGCTCGCAGTGGTAACAGGATTGCAGATAGACTGTTGTTTGCCTGTGTGTGCTTGGGGAGGAGGAGAGGTGTGGGGAACCAGTAATGAGACAAGGGGTTCTCCAGCAGTACACCCCATCTTCTGCAGTCTTCCAAAGGCCATCTAGAAGGAGGAGGTGCTAAATGAAATGGTGGTTTCTTTCTGTTAAATTTAAAAGCATCAAATCCAGAAATCCCTTTGAGGGGGGTTGGTTTTTTGGGGTTGGTTTTTTTTTTTTTAATCAAAATAACATTAGTCAGATTTTTGCCCAACATCAGGACCTGATGGTATCTGAATTCCATTTTATTCCACCCCAAATGTGTAAGAATAGGGGTGACTGGATAAACAGGCCCCAGGGGCTTCTGACTGCTATTCATGGAGCAAAGCTGCAAATGGAAAAAATATTTTAAGAGGGAAAAAGTGGGGTAAAGGAGAGAACAGCAAAGTCACTTGCACCCTTACCAGATCTTCCTCTCAAGTTTGGCCTTTAAACCTTTAAAACCTTATGAATTTCTTAAAAGAACACCTCTGAAAGAGTAACACAAGGGATAAGACCCAGCTACAAAACTGGAACTCTCATCTGTACACCACAGGAGAGCAGCGTGAGGGGATAATTGCAAGTGTGGTGAAAGGAACAAGAAGGAAGACTGTGTTAAGGAGTGGTTTGAATCAGGACTTATAGGGAAAAGAGGGATGTTGGAAGAGGAGGCTACCTCAGGTCCAGAGGCCCTATGGCAGAAGCCAGAGGTTGGAGAAGAAAACAAAAGGAGCAATGAAAAGGAAGAAGCACACTCAGAGGGATATAGGGACTCAGTAAATAGGACTCTCTTAAGTGAAAGAGCTTAAATATGCAATGAGACCAAAAGCAAAGAGGGAGATTCAAAGATAACTTGCAGAAAATTTGAATTTTCTCTCCCTGAAATTTCAGAGTCCCAGGATTTCTTTTTGTATTACAAACAAACAAAAAATAACCAAAGCACTAAACAAAAGTATGTTAAAAATGTCTTTTTTCTAAAACTCACACTGAGCACAGCCTTCTTGTGCAGTGCCAGCAGGGTGGGGAAAGGCATTAATTACCCCACACGCAGAAGGGATGTTCACCTTCTGCAGCAAGATGGGCACATGGGCAGGTGGCTCTGCACCATCTCGCCCACATCCACATTGGGTATCTTGGCCAGTCCGTTATTCTAGGGGAAAGGCTGGCAAGGTTCTGCCACCCAAATTCTCTCCTAAAACCTGAAAACATTCCCAGCCACATACAGGTGAAACTAAGTATGTGTCTCTAAAAAGATTTGGTTTCACTGAATCAACATTTTCCAATATTCTTCAAGAAAATCCCAGTCCAGCATAATATTCATGAGAACAATGAATACTCAGTCAGGTCTGCACAGCCTGAGCACATGTACACATTTATATGATTCAGTTATGATTATACTGACTGACCTCTAATTCATTCCTTTACCCTTTTTCCTCCAGATGCATTTGCACGCTGACAAACCATTTTCTTTTTAAATCAATCGGCCAGGAAAAATGTTTCCTCCATCTGCAGAAATTCCTGTGCTTGCCATCCAATAAATTTACCCAGCTGTCATTGTGGATTGACATGGCAAAATAGCACATTCAATAAGAGCCATGTGAAAAATTAACTATGTACAAAATAACTTTATCAAGCATCTTTGACCTCTGCATATTAATCCTGCTCTCTGGGACTTAGTTTAATATTTCAGGGTCATAAGAAGTTCCAGAAATCTTTGTTTTGCTTCCTCCCCAAATTATTCCTAAGGACAAAGACAGACAAAATCTATCCCAGAGAGATTTTCGTATTAATAAAAATTGTAACTCAAAGCCTGATTTTTTTGCAGCCTTGTAAAGTAAAAAAGGCAATTGAAAGGAGAAACCCCTTCTTTCCCATCAGGTCCTTGTGCTTGCATCTAGCTCTTAAAACTTCTTGAAATATCAAATTTCAAACCCTCAATATTTTAAAGTTATTTTCAGGGTTTTTTTAATGCTCCCTCTGAGGCCTTGGATAGATATTCAGGTGGGAACTACCAGAGTTTACAAGCAGAAAGTAAAAACTTTTTTTCCAGTACAGTTTTTAAGCTAACTACTTTGAAAATATTTTTTATGTTGGCATAATACATGTATCACATTTCATGTACAAAGTACTTTGGTGTAATGGTATATTGATACAGCATGAGATGACCCATGGTATTTTAATCATTAATAATGTGGCTGTCCCAAATTCACAGTGAAAAAAAATCCTATTATGACATAACATATTGTATGTATGTATGTAATAAATATGCAACTCTACTGCTCACCATCTAAAACAAATAAATTATTATTTCCATTTAGATCCTGCACAAAATGTACCATATTTATTTTCACTTTTAGCAAGAATATATGCCTTCTTATTTCTAATCATCATATAAGTTGAAGCAGTCAATAAGGTATGCAGTAATTTCTAATTCAGAGCATTAATGCTTATAGTTGCAATACTGACATTTGTTATTTTTTTGAAAGACAAAATAAGAATAATGTATATGAAGAACTAAGACTGTAAACCTCTTGTTTTATACAAAGCATAATTTCAGCCATAGGATTTGTATTCAAGCTACTTCAAAATGTTTTGAGATACGGTGATTCTAGTATTTTGACTAGGTTTTGGGTTTTGCTCTTACTTTGCCTCTTGAATGAAAAAAAAGTATTAAGGAGTAAAATTCTCCACATAGACCTCTCTGTTTCAACCCTTTGGAGTTAGATGGAGCCTTTCAGCCACAGCTATAACTCTCTAGGAGGTTTGCCTAATAGACATAACTATTTCCTGGGTCATTTATTCAACACACAGTTTTGGGGATATGATGGCTCACTTTGCTCATTCCATCACTACCTCCCTACCCTAAGCCAGGTCCGTTCCCTGAGGTAGACCATATGGGACAACTGGAGATCTAGGCATCTCATTCACCTTGCAGTGAAGATGCTTATGTTCAGATTCTTCCCTCTGCATGTCTGTACTTCATCTAAGCTTATTTCACAAGCTCCAAAATTATGCGGCTGTCGTATCTGTCCTCTCTAGTCAATGGAGAAAGAGAAATTGCTTGAGTGTGCAACCCAGCTCACATAAACCAGAGTTACAGCCCTTCTAGATTTGCCCATCTCTTTCCCTTGGCTGTGGAAAGAATCTGGAAAACTAAGCTCGGATCTTTAACAACTTGGTTAAGCACCTAAATTTAGGTAGTTTTAGTCTCTGCCTCTAAGAACATTTCAATGGAAGGAAAGCTTTGATGAAAATTGGAAATGAGCTTTCATGAGAATTCTGTTGAGATCTTGTTCCTTTTATCCAGATCAGCTCTAATTAAAACCAGTAACTTTATCTTTGGTTAGAAACTTTGAGCTGTCAGCAACAGGATGTCACCAGACTTCTCTAAGAACCCACTTCAATATTTCAAGCAGCCTTGCTATGCTCAGTTCTGAGATCTCAAGGTACTTACTACTTCATAGAGGAACATTTTCATGGACCACGCAGAAGGCAAAAAGGACACACAAAGTGTTGCAAAGTGGGGATCTGAAATACATTGGCATGTTTGTCTTATCAATAGGAAAAATAGAAATGAGAGGACATTTGCCACAGCAGCTTTCTGACTAGACAGAACTAGGCAAAGTGTCTAACAAGCACCCTCCACTGAGGACTATAACATTTCCCTAGACCCAGCATCTTATTTTATGCATACATTGGAGTTGAGAGATTTCTAAAGAGATTCATAAAATACCCCTGTAGAAAGAGTACTGGATGTATAATGTCCAACAGTGCCCTTTAGGATCTCACAAGAAGGAAGGAAAAGCACCTCAGGGCAACCATTTTCACATCTGCTGTGCGCCGGAGTGGTTTTCCACCTGGGTGAACCAGGTAAAGTTAGACCTGAAAGAATCGCTGTTGAACCGAACATTTACCCATACTCTGTCAATAACCTCTAGCTGCAAAACTGAAAATGAGACACACTTGGACAGCTGGCAAGATTGTCAGAGTTGTGCCATTGATTCTGGAGCAACATGAGTCCCACATCATCGCCTCTGCAGTTAACAAAATACCTCTTCCTAGCAGTTCTTCATAGAGCATTATTAACTGCCTAAGAAATGCAGTGAATCAGCAATGGCTTTCACTAGTCAGAAAAGACTAAGGTTCAAACTCACAGTGCCCCCCCTAAATGGTCTCAATAAGCCCAGAAACTCAGTGACAGCTAATGACCAAAACCGAAGGAGTGATGACACTGGATGTGACTTCTGAGACAGTTAGATGTTAATGCTCCTTACCATTCTGAATGTAGTAATTGAAAATTACTAATTGCAGAGATGTACTGTCAGATATTTTCAAAGGGTTTTTTCATCACAGAAGGCCATGGTTTCTACAGAAGGAGAGCTTTAGACATATGAAAATTTCTTTGCTGAAGGGGACCTCTGATTCAAAAGGGAGGGGAAGACTCAAAACAAGGATGGGGGCTGTTTTAAGAAAGCCAAAGAATGTTTCTCATATATGTGCAATCACAATCCCCTGAAAGATCATATTAGAATAATTTAAAGACAGGAAGCTTCCTAAAATTTACACATTTTATATTTATCACATGAGTGGCTACAGTTTTTAGGGGGCTTAATAAGGTCATGAAGCATAAACAACAAAGTGAATAGTAAAAATAAGAGATCTTCTGTCTCTGACTAAAAATCCAACCAATGACAATGAATCTTTAAAACAAAGAGTACAAAAAGAGAAAATGAACTTCAGAACACTCTCACACTGAATCTCATCTCTGTTTCACTTAGCTATTAAGGAAGGAATCATGAAAAGTGTTTTTCACAAAAATGCTAACATTTTTGAGCAGAAGCTGAAGCTCAAAATATTCCTGAGAACAATCTGAAAAAAACAAATATGTTAAACTTTGAAAGGACCCCTTTTTATCCTTTGTTGTTTAAATTAAAAGGCAGGTATATGTCCTAGGACTGAGAGAAGACAAATCACATATTTAATTATATAACTGTGTGAAAATTAGAGTGGTTTAGGAGCTTCCTGGCAGAATGTCATTTTTTCAGAAATGTTGACTCATCAAAACCAAAGTTAAGCACCTTCGGTTTGGTTACAAAGACAAGGAAATGTTGGCAACTCTCCCAACTCAAAGAAGCTATAGAAAAAACTTGCTTGAAGATCTAATTTCATATTTTTTAATTGGAAACCATATTTTATTGTTAAACTAACTTTTTATTAGAGGTTTTAATTAGCATGTCTTACACAAAGTTCTTAAAATCGAAACTCCATGCTATCAGAACTTCCCTGCTATTGATTTTGGCACAAGCTCATTTACTTTCAGGTCTCTCTAGTTCAAGCTAGTGTCAACACATGACTTAAAAAGAGAATTTCAGAAAGAAGTCTGTGCCTTCAGAGAACATTGGTTGCAAAAACAAAGCACAATTAACAGATCTGACCATGGACAATGTGAGACCCTGAACAGGATTTAGAGAAAAGAAAGTGCTTTTCAACCTAGAAAAATTCACCTGAATGTGAAATCTCATTTCCCAACTCTGTCCAATCCCTCATTCTAGCCTCATCCTTCACCTGTATGGCTGCATGCTCACACCTCCCCAAAATATGTATCATGAGAAATCAGTCTGCACACGAGCTGTTACTGCTAAGCAACTGGTATCTAGGAACAGGGCATGGGTCTATGGGGGCTGCAATCTATGGGGACACTGAGTCTTACATGCACCTTACACCACCACCCTTGCTTATAAAACGACCTCAAACTCCCTCAGAAATCACGAATACTGGCTATGAAAATGCATTTTAATATGTCAGGCTAGACATTAAAAGAAAGCAGAAAGAAAAAAACCCTAAACTTGCATGAAGTATGCTTTGAAAAAAAAAAAGAGTGGTTTCTACAATTTCATAACTTTTTAAACAAAGTATGAAGTGTATTCCAAATGAAGTGCTTCCCCTTTGGGTCAGAACTGTTCATAAGCAGCACCTACTTCTAAGAGTAGATTGCTGATTTAGTAACACTACTTAGAAGAAAATACCCTGCTTTATGAGGGCAGTAGAAACTGGCCTTCACCATGCATTGCCACCATTGCTAATGAAAGTGGCTAGCTGGATAGCTAACGAGACCTCTCATCAGGGAATGTTAATGGAGAGGAGTCAACCTCATACACAGTAAGTGAACAATCAGGTAATGGAGTCAAGGAACCATATAGGCAAGGTGGAAAATAAATGCCAGGGACTTGAGAAATCTAATCAATGCCTGATTAAGCTAATTGAAGCCTGGCCACTGAAAATTAATGATTCGGAAAATTGCTCCCAGAACAGAAAAAAAGCAAAGATTGCTGGATCTCACATAAGAGACAGAAGGTTCAAATGTGAAAGCAGTTATCAGGAGATTAATACCTGGTATCCAGGGTACATAAAAGTTTGCTATCTAACCTTTCGCCACATTAAGCATATTGCTTCCCTGCTGCTTCTCCAAGCCCATGCACCCACCAAGTCTCTGAAGTCCATTAGTTTGATTTTTTTTTTTAAACTGGAAGAATAAAGGGAGCACTAAGACGGGCTGAAAAGAGCAGTAATGTTCTAATTACTCCAGAATGTCTTCCTTTTCAACTTCAGTGAAACAAAGGGCCTGTGTTCAAATTTAAAATCATAAAGTAGGGACACTAAAAATAGCTATGGCATGAAATGCAAAATACACTTTAGTATGTGCTTAGGTACAATTGTCCTAGTCCTAATCATGAGGGTTTTCAACTAAAGGCTCCTTTAAACCCTTATTGAACTGGAGAGCTTTTTTTTTCACCCATCATCTATGGATTCCTGGATCTCCATGGACGACTACTGGGATCTGCAAATGGTCATTTTTTTAAAAAAGCAAGGCCAATATCAGAACACTTGCACTTACTGCACAGGAGCCTGCACCTCAATAAATTTCTCAAGGTACTACACATCAAGAAAAGGTTGAAAAACATTAGGCAGGCAGACCTTTGGCAGAGAGACCTGTCTGAGCCTGTGGGTGGGCAGACAGGCAGCATGAGTTCAGCTCCAGTCACTAGTAATTCAGGCACTTCATCAAGCAAGGAGCAGCAATACTCGGGTTTTTAAAACCATTAAGATGTAAAAATAGTTAAAATTGTACCTTTCAATATGCAGTGCCTTTCTTAGGCCAACAGATCCCAAACCAAATTCTTGTGGTTTCCATGGAGTTTTGCTAAGCCATGAAAAGTAGACTGTGGACAGTCCATGGGAGCATATCAAACAGTACTATAATTCATCCATTTAAAGTCTGATGAGTAGAAAGTGCATGCTTTTACTAGTAGTCATTTCATTCTTAAATTTATTCTGAATTCTTCTGATTATATCATCTGCACCTCATCACTCATTTGAGATATTCACTTCATTGCATTTATATTTTCAAAAGCATCCATGACAAAATTGAAGGTGTGACAGTAGCCCTTTGGCATAAAATGATTTAAGGATCACCTCTTTAAGGCAACACTGATTTTAGCCCACCATTGCGGCAACTTTGCTGCCAGCTTTGTTAGTTCCTGCTGGAGTTTGTCCACATTTCTTCAATCTTGATTACAGGATTTTGGATATATATTTGGTATAATTTAATACCTCATTGGTCTTCCATTTTCCGAATTATTAATAAATAGACCAACTTCCACCCATATGTGGATACCTCAGATACTCCACTGGTTATTTTTTCCCCTGAGGAAAATGGACTATTTCTTTTATTCTGTTTTGTACTCTTTTATCCATGCAGGATGTTACTTTCTCAGAGTATCACTTTGCTCACAAGATCAAAGATACTAAAGTGTTACTCTGCCTAACTCAGACATGCCCTGATGCCTAATGGCATACTTGCATGTAATTAATATGCAGCTAAAGAGATTCCCAAAGTGGGCTGAATGTGACACCTCTAAGCAAGTCAGCAGTTAAACAGAGGAAATGGGTGGGGTTTAGGCATCAGTTCAGCTGAGACAGGCATTCTGCCAGGGACTGTAAATCCTATCAGAACAAAGGGAACAAAAAATTCAGTCCTTGGGATCTCGGAAATCCACCAATTCCAACAGCTATTTTGAATACAGAGAATATATGATCAGAGCTGTCTTCTGCACTGATTCAGAAGGGTGACCTGAATCTCAGATTTCTACCTCCTCTCACCATCTTTTTAGGGAAATCTACATGCTTTTGTTTCCTCAGCTGTCACTTTAAGAATAATCAGCAATTGTATACACAAACATCCTTTATCAACCGGTTTTTGTTTCTCTACTATATCATTTATACATTTAAATAATTAGCAAGGTGAAATATTTTTCTCTATCATCAAACTCTGTGTTTCTGAGGTTTTTTTAATAACTGTATTCTTAATCATCCTATTGGCTAAGTTGCCAAGAGCTGAAGTAAGCCTTACTGGTCTAAAACTCTCCGGGTTATTACTGGGGGTTTTTATAAATATTTACTGTCTTGCAATATAATTGCTGACTTGAGTAAGAGGATGTTTACTTTAATTAGCAGCCATTTTATTCCAGTGTTCATTAACATGCCTATTTATGCTCTGTCCAGCCTGTTGCTCCTGTTAGCTCATTACTTTGCTACCTTTGGACTCTTCCGCAATTTAGACTGTTACCCTCCCAGCGGGGCAGACAGGACTTCCAAGTCTCCATTTCATTAAAGATTAAATTCCTTGACCTGCCAATTGTCAAAATGCCTTCTCTTGAAAGGAGATCTTCCTTTCAGGATCTGCCTTGACTTAATCTGTCAGCTACCACTGCTCTCTTGTTTGGAGCAATGTTTGTCATGGAAATAGAAACCATACATAAAAATCGTGTGGGTAATCCCTCTCACTTGAAGCAACTTCTGCCATGTCCCCAACATTTTTTGAACAGAGACTATTGCAGTGACTCTACGCTGAAAACAAAGCAAAAGAGAGAACTAAATCATCCTTCCCTCCACAGCAGGCAAAGTACTGTATTCTGCAGAAGCAGAGCTCAAAGGTTTCCCAGTAACCTAGTAAAGGCTTTTCCCTCTCTTTGCATCTCTCTGCTTGAATTCTTCATTTGCCCTAAGTTGCTGCCCTGAATTACAGTAGCTTCTTAATTACCAGTGCATCAAATTTCTGTTTTTTATCTCTCCGACCTCTGCTGTTGACTTAGGAGGACACCAGGTCAAAAGGCAACTAAACGTACTGTTCCAAAATAACTAAGAAAAGCATCATATCCTTCTTCTTCCAGACTACACAATCCTCCTTTCCATTCTGCCAAGTGATATTGCACAAGAAACCCTTTCCTGAAAATACTGGTCATTTCAAGTAGATCAAATAGATCTACGTCACTTTGTAACATTCCTGTGGAAAAATATTAGCTTTACTTCCTAAGTAGGGTAGCCTTCCCCAATGCTTTCAAATCAAGTTCCACATCAACCAGTTCTTTATAAAGATAAGCATTAGTGCCCAATGCCATTGCAAGCTTTATTACAAAAGGACCAAAGGAATCCCACCTTGTTAGTACTATATTAAATATTTGTTCTGATAAAATCTTCAGTCTTAAATATTCCTGGAATATTCTCAGCATCAAGAATCAAGTGCTTAACAGCACTTGCAAACAGCAAGTATAAAAAGGCTGCAGACATGATTGAATTAAAGTTTCCTCTTGAATTCAAGAGAATTTTTTAAACATTTTTTTCACAATTTAGTCAACTCTAGTCAGATTTTGCATTGATTTAGTAATATACAGAAAGGTATATATTGTGCAGGTACTTACTGGGTACAGCACAGTAAGATGTTTACATGGAATTTAAAAGAAAACTTTAAAAAAATGGAAAAGCACATACCATATGAAAAAAGATGAGCAAATTATTTCTGTTCACTACAATCAAAAATCAAACACTGTATTAGAATTAGATAGTGAATGCACACGTAAGTGCTATGTCCTATAATAAAAGGAAGCTTTTGTTGAATTACAGTGAATTTCATATAGTCTTTATCCACAACTACATTGAGAGGAGTAGACAAGAGTAAGTTGCAGCTTGAGATCAGGAATTAATACAAAAACAAAACCAAAACCCCTCCCCCCCAAAAAAAACCAAAAACCCCACTGAAAAAACATAAATTTATTCTATATCTGCACTTCTATGCAACAATCGCAAAATGCCACTCATGAAAGGCCATCTCTGAGCTGACTGATAAGATCATTTCCTTATCTCTTTTAGCTCTTGTCATTCCCTCTTGCAATACCAGTCACAAAAAAAAATAGGCCAAGAGGGGGTGGGGAAAAGTAACAATGTACTAAAAAAAGGCAAGTGTGTGTATATATATATGTTAGGCGGCTATATATCTGACTATCTTTTCTGCCTCTCTTTGCCAGACACACAAAAACCAATATTCATTTTTATCTGTAAACAAGAGAATAGTTAAAATGAGATGGCTTTGCATATGTAAGCAGCCTTATCAGGGTCCAATGACCTAAGCTTTGGGGAAGGGACATATTTTCATGTGCTGGCAGAGACTGGAGACTTGATCCTTCTGGTATGACTTTCAGGGATCTATTGGAACCTACATGGGAACTGAAATATAAATATTGAATCATTACTAAGAATGTGTTCCACCTGAATCAGAAAATATAAGTTCCCGGTCTGAATTCATCTTTTCCCAACAAATAAGAAGAGACTCTCTGATTCTCTTAACAATTTCATGGTGTATCCCAATGTTACCACAAGCCTTGAGAGATAAGGGTTTTCCTCTGTTAAGAAAATAAAATTATTAAATTGGTCAAAGATGACTCTACCAAAAATGCATTCAAATCTTCTTTATTAATTACCATAGGAATTTAGTTTGAGAGTCACATATAAAATTTTGCTCAGTTTTCACAGATAAAATATATTATGTGCAAAAAATTCCTAGGATTTTAATTTAGTAAAACCCCAATAGTACTTAACTGAGCAAGTTATTCTCTGTACAGAGAATAGCTCTGCAGAACTGATTCATTCTTTTACAGTGCATTAGTTTAATCACCTAGGAGATTTCTAACAGACGATGAAATCTAAACAGGAGTAGGAATTTCAGTTATCTTTGGATGAACATATTTAGTTTCACATTCTATCCTAGCACCAAGCAAAATAAAACAGTGTAAATACACTTCAGTTTCACCCACACAATTTAATTTACTTTTGTTGGATTTAAAAAGGCAGAATCAGATATTGTTTATTAATATGGCAGTAAAGTTCCTATTTTCCTATTAATAACTCTATTGAAATAGAAGCCTGTATGATATTTTTCATTTTTCTTTTACTGTTTTCTGACATACAGTAATTGCAATAACACGGTAAAATTTGTTTAGAATAGACAAATGAGTCAAAGTAACAATTACAACAAATTATAGAGCAACCTTCTGTAATACTCTATATCTTCTTTATTTTATAATTTGTTGCATCATACAGTCTCCCAATTATCAAGGAATAATCCAGAGAGACTCTCAAGATACAGTGACAGATTGTTAACAGCTCAAACAAAAATTAACTCTAATGAGCAGACAAAATCAACAAACAAAAGGACAAAATCCTATTTTCCCTACTCAAAGAATATTCTTTCCTGGTAAGAAGACACTGGATCAGGGCCAAATTGTATAAAAATAAAAACAGAGCTGATAATAAAACAGATATGATAACCCAAGTTAATAAAAACAAAGTGCATAAAAAGAGAATGAATGTTCAGTAATACCTTCTCTGTTCCTACTTTTTCAATGTCTCTAGCAGATGCAAATGTATCTTGCCCTATAAAATCCCATATTTTAATAAATCATGCCAAGGCTTTATAAAAAGTTACACTTTTGAGTTACTGTTTTTCATTCCCTTTTTTTCTCCACCCTTTGTGTTTCTGCTTTGTAACTGTAGAATTGTTCATCATTTTAGATCTCAGTGGTTAAAATTATATACCATGCACTATCTAATTTTAAGACCTGTATGTAGAAATATGTAACTGGATGCCAACATGCAGGAGAATACCAAGGGGAGGTAACATGCAAACAAATTTGACTTATAAAGAAGTTCTGTGGTATAAAGCTCAGAAAGTTCTTGGCCCATAGTGGAAGTATGTAGCAGCAAATCTATACCTCCTGCACCTTTCTTCCCATTCCACATGATGCTGCTGGTGTAGGAAGAGACTCAGTCAAGGGTCCTCTCTCTTACACATCAGATGGCAATGCTATGAAGGGATCATGGTTGTCACTGGAGTAAGGGTCTACCCCACACACAGGCTGGGAGGTGAGGAAAAAATGTTTTCCTATCTAACTGCATAAAATGGCTTGCAAAGGAGATCTGAATCCAGAGAAACTAACTAACTAGACTAACATGTGGAAGACAGACATACATTTTGTTGCCTTAATTCCTAAGATCAGTACATTCGGATTGATTGTTCTCTGCAACTTTGTTAATTTGAATCCAGTACGGCTTTTCATTGTTGGCAAGGAAAACTTTGCCATCAACTCTTTATGCAACCTTATTGGTTATAAGGTTAGACCAGTTCCTTCCCCTGGTAAAATCAAGTGATCCATGTATGCAAAATACACACGGGTCTGACCCACTCTATCCTGTTGATCTCTGTACATTTAAATAACAGCTGTGGATGGAAAAGTCTGAATTAAGGACATAATAGTAGCAACTAATATAGTAAAGAATCAATGCAATATTTATTTAAGTGGTCTGTGAGAAAAACAGGAAAGTCATTACCCTGTTTCAGTATATACAGCTCTCAGAAATGTTTTCCAAAGTGACTGAAAAATGCAATGTTTGATACTGAGTACGTTCAGAATGGAACCTGCATGCAGCAATACAAACATCCTGTAAAAAGAGAAGGAAGACCATATACTGCCACACATAATGTAACAGACACACTTCTAGTAAATAAACCTCCATCTGGAACTCCAAGTTTAAGACCTGGATACTGAACTTTGGAAGAACAAATTACATCTACTTCTAAATATTTTCATAGACAATTTTCACGCTGATATAAGAATTATGTAAACAGCTGCTAAAATAAATCACTGATATTTAGATTGCAAGCTCTCTGGAGTAGACGCTGTCTTTAACTTAATGGTTGTAGAGCACCCAGTGCCATGCACCCTGTCTCATGGCCCATCTTGTTATCTGCTTCACCACAGCACTCAGTGGAAATAGGGATCTCAGTGCATAGGTCCTTAACATGCTTACATACATTTTAAGAAATTAGACCTGTCAAAAGACCTTGCACACTAATTAAGCATAGCAAAGTGCAAGAGAAATTAAGATTCCCATTGTACAGTCAGAGAACTAATGCTCTGGAGGCTAGTTAAATAATTAAGTCAAGGGTTCCTTGACCCCTGTCACAAAACCATTTATCCAACCAGAAGTCCAGATAAGCTTTTGTATTGTGATTCAGTACAAATTGTGATGGGGAACAAAAGATACACTACTTTAGTATATCTGCCTAAGTTTTCTGTTTTAGTTGAAAAGAAGTAATATTCAGGTATCCACCAGGAAATGAATGCTGGGGCTGACCAGAGGTAGGTTCACGAGATACAGCTCTCTGGGTTTCTGAGCCCAACATTTAAGGCACCATTTGAACATTCAATACTTTAAACATTCCCTTCTTCCACCGGTAAAACCAAAAAAGTCCTGTTGAGTAGATGCACAACCATCTAAATCATGACCAGCCACAACTTGGTCTCAAAAGAATTCACAAAGATGCTGTACTTCCATCTCTGGACACCAAATCAGTAAATGGCAGGATGTAAAGAACAATTCTGGCTCCTCCTCTGCTTTGCTAGCAATGGAAGTCCTCTCTGCTTCAGAGATTTAATTCAACTGTTACATGACCATCATAATTTCCAAACCAAGGAGATCACATCTCCACCCTTCTTGCTGGGGCTTTTCTATTTTTTTAAAAATATGTAAATATTTCTCTGAGTAGAAACTGAAATGCCACATCTCCCATCTCCCCAGGTAAAGAAAATCCATTATTGGGCTCTCAGTGTCTGGGCTCTCACTTCAAGCATGCTACTGAGGATGAATGAAACAGGACAAGTTACAGAGGGATGTATTTTAACTGCCCCGTTTACAGCTAAGTGCTGTGTCTAGGTGTGTAGAGAACTGGGCATCTGACAGACTCAAGGTGACTTAAAGGACCAAAATGAGGCACAAGACAGAGAGCTGCCTAGAAACAGCCAATAGGAAATATCAAGCATGGGGACTTCAGTGGAATTCACGCTAACCAAAAACGACCCCATAGTCTTTCTGTACCATCCAGCATCATGTAAGGCATGCCTGTATCACGTAATGAAGCCAAACTAGTTAGTACCTCCACAGAGTGCTCTATTGCACTACATGAATACATCAGCTCAAGTCCCAAGACAGCACAATCAAATTAGTATAGATCATGGAACGGGTTAGTAAGTCCTGCCCTTAAGCAGGGCAAATAACATATTAGCAGTGTTACACTTTGGGTATAAGACATTAACAGGGTTACACTATTTGAGCATCTCCACATGGCATCCCATTCTGAAATGTAGATGAGCTAACGCTTATCTGACTCTTTTTTTTTAATTTTTTTTGTTATTTTAATACCTCTGACACTCCAGCAAGCACTCCCATCCTGGTGTCCACAGAACACTTTAGGAGCAAACACACTTTATTTTAAATCTTGGGCCCTGACTTTAGGAAATCGTCCTAATCCAAACACACTTTGCTGAGTGCAAATTCAAAGCTTGGAGCAAGGCCCATTGGGTGATGAACCTCAGGGGCTATTAATCCACAACCTACAATTTGTAAATGTGCAGGATACTGACTCAGTAGAAAAAATAATTTTAAACATCTGTGGTATTCTTTCGATTCCAGATTAATTACACTGCTCAGATTGTAACATTAGCCAGAAATTTCAAGTCTCTCGACTGCTATGTTGAGAATGCTGTATTTTCTTTTGTGTTTATCACTGCTCTGCTACAGTAGAAGGCTTACTGCCCAACACAAGCTCATGTTCAGTTCTGTGTCCTCCACTTAGTCCACAGCTCACCTTGCTTGCCTTTTCCTTCTCTTTGTCCAAAGTCCTTCTGAAACTCTTTGTTACACAGCATTAACTATTATTATTATTACTTTTAAGACAAAGGCTGTGTACATACCCCTACATCACTCCATCAAAATGGTGATATAAAAGAAAATCTAAACAGGCTGTTTAATCCTTTTGAGAAGCTAATAATTATTTTCAATCAGAAAAGACTATTCTGCCATTTCAAAGAATGATTAATGAGAGCAAATGTGTTTGTAATTTATTAGCAGCAGCTTGGGGCGGGGGGGGAACAACCTAGGAATGGCAGCCATAGCATCAACTTCTGATGATGTGAAGGCACTTCTGCTCCATATTATAAAGTCAAACATGAGGCTGCCTGTTTGTTGATTTATACTCTGTACAGTGATACCAAGTGCCTGGGTTTTATTCATGAATGGCTTTTCAGTTATTTTTTGTAGAAGAGTTATGGAAAAAAGAAATCCACGAGGATGTACCTCTTCCACAACATTCACTCAGTCATCAGTATTCATCAGCGTATGCTTCTCTAAGAACAGAAGTATATCACAATAAAACAGGAGGGAAAAGGCAAATAATCCGAAGGATTGACTAGACTGAGATAGGAGGAGCATTAAACCCCTCTATCATAACACCTGGTGAAATAACTTTATGGCCTACGTACAACATAGTGTCTGAGAACTCTGCAGACTTGAATACATAATTTCATCTCCACAACACCCTTGCAAGAAGAGAATATTCCCATGTCACAAACAGAAAACTGAGGCATGGGAGGGCTGAATACTCCTTAAATTCCATTATGTTCTTACCTGTTCCCTCAGTTGCCTAAATACTTCTAAAATTTGACTCTCAAGGTTACACCCCACACGAGAGGACTCTGACTATTAAAATGAGACTTTATGTGCCTAGACAACGCACCTGAAAGCTGCCAGACTCAGCTGTCAGTTTGTCTTGAAAGTGCCCTGCTTCTCCAGCACACAGCTTTCCCCTAGTCTAAGCTGCAATGAAGCCTAGAAACTAGAAAGGCAACCCCTATGCCTAAATTACCTAAGCATTGCATTTCCCAAACAAATTAATACATGCAGCATTTTGAAAGGTACAGAAGTCCATCTTAAAGTACTGTATGCACACTGTACTTGTTATAGGGGCAGGAGAGTGTCTGCAATATGGGCAAATACAGAAAAGCCTCAAAATCCAAAACAATAACATTTTTGCATGCAAAAATCTGTGGTTTTATTCAACTTGATACTCAACCATTCCTGAATGGGTGGTATATCCCTCCCAAACAACTGACAGGACCAAGCTGGATCTGGCTAAAAACCCTATCCCTCACCTCCATCCCAAGAGGACATTTCTTTGATAGCTGGGCTCAGTAGCAGCGCCATTTGCCCCTTCTTTTGAAGTTGTCACTATGCAGAAGAAAAACAAAACTGAAAGAACCACTTAGCACAACATGACAGCATCTTTTGTTCCCCCTCCTTGTAGTCCCATAATCTTGATTTCTTAGTTTGTTTTTCTTTTGTATCAATGTAGAGGGATGAGGAGAAAACCAATCAGGACCCATTTTATAAATAAGCAATTAATCTTCTCAATTTAGCACCTGAAGGACCCCATCTGGAGCACTGTGTGTAGTTTGCGGCTCCCCAGGACAAAACAGACATTTACAAATGGAAGAGTCCAATCAAGTTGGTGGAGTACATGACATATAACAAGAAGTTGAGAGAACTGGATTTGTTGAACCCAGAGAAAAGTCTAAAGGGAGAGTCTAGTTTCTATCTTCAACTTCCAAACGGGGGTAGAAGAGCCAGAGAGAAGACAAAGACAGCTTCTTCTCAGCAGTGCGCTGCAGAAGAGGCAGACAAGAAGCAACACTCCAAAGTGACAGCTCAGGAGATTCCAATTAGATATGAGAGGAAAAAAAGTCATAAGAAGGGTGGTCAAGCAAAGGAACAGGCTCAAAGAGAGGTCATGAAACTTCCATCCTTGGAAATATTCAAAGTTTTCTTGGACAAGGCCCTGAGCAATTTGACCAAACATTAGCCCTGCTTTGAGCAAGGGGTTTTGACCAGATGACCTCAAAACCCCTCTAATCTAGCCCCTTCTATGACTCTGCTCAGACCTTCTTATAGCTTGATAATTAGGAAGATGGAAATTTAAACTGATGCAAGAGTAAGAAGGATATGACACAGAGGCTGACCAACAGTGCCCAACTCTACATCAGCATTTTGAGGAAGTAATGCCTTCACTGGTGAGCTGTGTTTTCCAACTTAAGCAACAGTTCCTGCACAATGGAGAAATGAATGAAATATCATAAAAGTTTTCTAAGCAATCAGAAAAAAGTAAGATAAATAATTCTGAAGAAATTCACCTTGGAAATCTAGTGGTTTCTGTTCAAGACAGACATAAGCCATGTAGCCACTGAATTTGGCAGCATTACAGGGATAATATTTTCTGAAGGATGAACTCGTCTTGTAGCATTTTGCCTGTATGTTAGATACAGATACACTTCCTTCATCAACTATCAAGTGGCCTGCACGGCTTTTTGTTCCACCTCATTCTTACTTAACCAATCTATTTACAGTGAACAACACAAGCAAGAACCTTATGGGGAATTTTTGTATGGCACATTATGAATCACATATTTTGGCCCTTCTTTTACATCACAGGGTACTGGCCACAGCTGGAAGCTGAACACAATCCTCAGATCAATGGTCTGCTCTGATATGACAAATTCTGTGTTTTCATTCTGTTCCCTTTGATGTCTCTCTTTCTTTTCAAGCCTCATCTTGTTTTTATTCTATACATTGTATTTGGCTGAATTAGACTACAAAGTCTTGCAGAAGACATTGGTTTGAACAAGACTTCAAAAAATGGCTTAGTACATCTGGATACCTCAAGTTGAGTGGCACTTTAATATAACTGGATTTTTACAAAATGATGGACACCTGCTCTTTGAAAATCAGGCTCCTCTTAAGTTGTATGAAGATAAGCACCACAAAAGTGAAGCACCTGAAACTAATAGACACTTCTGAAAAATCCTGTGCCTTTACCATGATTGATAGAGAACCATGTGCATTTACAACATCCTTTTAAGTGTGAGTTGCATGTCTGTCTCAAGGGTAACAGCATCACTGGTTTCATATGCAACTACCTCCCCTAGTGCATCACTATATTAATCTATTCTGAATAAATGAGAAGAGTGCTAAATTTTTAATGAACAGTGTTTCCACCTGTCTCAAGATAATGAAAGAATGTAAAGATGTTCTTAGAACTTTACAGAAAGCAAGAGTAATTAGACACTATCGGCACCTATAACCTTGGGCTGATCACATCACCGAAGAAAGAGGAATTATTTTATGGATCTATTATTTCTAAAAGAAAATTATTCCTTGCTGATATACTGCTCAGGGGAGCAGCACGAGGGAAAATAAAACTCTGTTCCACAGATAATTCTGTACTCTCAGTATTCCATAAGAATACTGGGACCTATGGGAGAGGGATGAGACCTACAGAACCGGTACGTAGGCTCACATTCACCTCCCACCTGACAAGTGCCCAGTTCTTCAATGTTCAAGTAATTGCTTGGAATTCTCCATCTTATAACATGAAGATCTGGAGTGTTTTCCTGTCCTCATTGCTGATATGTTGCCAGAGCAATGACAAGCAATATTGAGGCAGGAGTCTCATGTCTACTGTGGCAAAAGTAGACCATCCTTTAACGAGTCTCTTGTTCTGCCTTATCCTTTGAAGCGGTATGTGCATTATGGATGAAATGGTATCTCTAAGCTAATAGACGAAGTATAGCATCCAGCCCATGACAGGACACTTGCAACCTTCTCTCATCAAGTCAAAATGGTGTCAAATTTGTTTTGTCTGTATTTGAAATGCAGCCTCCTTCCCCAAGAACATATGTGAGAGCAATGATCATGTAACTCACACCAGATCGTGACACCAGGCTATTGCAAGTTACTTTTATGAGGCAGAATGAGTGTTCATCATCCTGCTGCCTAATGAAATCAAATACATGAATAAATCCAACACTAAGAAATAATATTATTTATCAGAGAATGGATTATAAAAAGACAGTGTTTCCATTTGAGCGAGTTGTGAGAAAAAAACTACCTTGCAGGTCTGCAGGTGCCCTGAGGCTGCTTATCTGATCCTGCAGAACTGCTGTAGATGCTGAATTTTGAGGATCTGCTGGCAGCACCAGCATTGCTCATAACCATGTGGCTCCCTGGCTGGTGGACAGGCAAGGCAGAACTCCTCAGATGTGAAGTAAAAGCAAAGATCTTACAATACACACTCAACACGATTAACTGGAACTACAGTGCAGTATTGTAATTGTAAGAAAATAAAGATATGAGGGGACATACTGAATTTGGTTCTACATACCACTCAGCAGGTTTAATCCTGGTTTTTAAAAATGCAAGAAGGAACACAAACCAGTTTACTGAAGAGTTGAAAATTATGTTATCAAAAAAGAAAAATTCACTAAAAATAGTGGAAGAGTAGTGAAGAAGAGGAAAGGGGATGAAACAGAGACTTGTCTCAGTGAGTAATGTAAGGCATGCATAAGAAGAATCACTGAGACAAAATGTGTAATGGGCATGGCAGCGCAAAATAATCTGTTGTAGGAATACTGAAAACTGAACTAGCATAGACCTTGACAGAGGATCTGAAATAGGTTTTTACAATGGCCAGCATTAAAATAAGTAGATAATGAATATGTCCTAAAATATGGTTTAAGCTTTTCGAAGAATAAGAGATAAAGATGGTGGTATAGAATCTCCCACCATCAGGCTCAAACAATGAAGACATAAGTGAATCAAAATGAGTAAGAACTTGGAATATTATTGGTCCTAAATGGTTGACAATTTACAATATTCACTAATCAAGAAAAGAAGTTAGCACAAATAAGAAACACATGCCTTACCTGTAAAAGAAACAATGAAACTATGAAAATGAGAAGCATCAAGGTGACACAGGAGAGATAAATCTTTGGATGTTGTCAACAGACATTGAAGTCTTTCTTTGCTCTCCTTTTTTTTTTCCATTACTATAGTCATATGGTAGTTACACGCTGATAAAAATCCCTCATGTTTCAGCTGTCAGTTTTTAAATCTAGAAATCCAAGATCATCCTAGAGAGAAAAGTTATGCACATGTTTTATTTGATTCAGAATGAAGTACTCTGCACATCAATCAACTGTTCTAGTAAATGAAGAAGACAAACTATATACAAGTAATTTCTATATTCAGAAAATCTGCTTTTCTGAATACCTATTGTGATGGCTGCTCTGGGAAAAAAATAAATTCAACCTATATTTCATAGGACACCTTAGTATGACCACATAATTCAGTACAACTTGTAGGATACAGGACAACTGTGGCAATACTGCCTAACACAGACGTACTGCCTTGGTGAAAAAGCATGTTTTATTAGTACAGTTTACTCTGAGGGTTAACTGTCTAGCACAGTGCAGAACTAGAAGTCCACACTGCAGATTAAATGCAACTGCAAATACATCAGGTCAAAACTCATTGCAAACAGAGCCTCAGTCAGTCCAAGATGAAACCGTGGAGTCTTCCACAAAGGCAAAAGTGATAGGCAGATTTATATATAAAAGAAAGACAAGTTGTTTTATATAAATATATGATGCCTACTTGAAGGGAAGGGTGAAAACAAACTGCTACACAAAGAGACTAGTGATGTACACTGCTGTCTTCCAAAAGCTTTTGACAAGCTATTTTTCTTAAGCTTTAGACAACGCATATTACCTTTAACACACACTAAATATTCTGTCTTAAAGCTTCATGGGCAGCCCAGGCTGTACCAGGTTAGCATGGGTTAAAGTTGGCTGCACGTGCTAACATCACACCTTTAAGTCTTTGTCTAGACAGAGCATTAGAATAGATAACATGTTTGTAGGATGGAAGTATACAGAATTAGATAACAAACTGTTCCAATAGGCGGGAACAAAAAGTCAATGTGCTGACAATAGATTGCAGAAGACAGAAGTAACAAGTTGGGTTCCTTGGGGACACCTACCTAGCTCTCTGTTGTTTATTAATGATCTTAAAAGATGCTGTCTGAACGTGGCCAAAATTATGTGGTAACTGGAAAAATCACCAATGCCTTACATTGCCACACAATGCCATACTTAGAGCATGTGCCTTTTTGTGCTACAAAATAGCATTCAGACACCCGCATTGACAAAGGCAATGACATCATGCAAAGTTAGAAGGACTTGCGGTCGCACAGCCTGCACCATTAGCCTCTATTAATCTGAGATGCTTTCCACATTCTTCTCCAGTGCTCAGTGGGAATGCACAGCCAATTTACCTAAGTAGCTGCGAGAGTAATTTTATCTAAGCATCTGCAGGAAAAGATAAGGGGAATGTACAAAACACTGGAAGAACAGAGGCACTTGAGTGTAGCTGACCCGCAGGGAAGTCACATTTACAGATCTGGTCTTCAGCCTTTCTCACCAATGTACAAAAGGGGATGGATTCCTAAATCAGGTTAACTAACCTCCCCTTGCCAATCCAAGCTTCCAGTCAAGGAAGTTTGAGTGTTTTCTATCCTGATAGCTTTAATGGGCAGAGATGTTCAGTGAAAAGTTGTTCTATGGCAAGAACCATATTCTGGCAATATTAAATTAACCAGTGGCTGATTTCCATACAAAAGACAGTTAATCCATACAAAAATACATAAATGTTTTCAGTTGTGAACTCCATCAGCTTGCTACTTAAATTTCTAAATGTGTAATGTTTCAAAGGCAAAATCTAAACTCCACTGGCCAAGTCTCAGGCACAGCATTAAACTAACCAAGTCTGGTATCAGGAAGATATTTTTCCTGAACAAGGGTCCTGTGCTAACAGTGCAGCAAATACAAAACTGTGCTTAGTCCATTCCTTTGATCCCAGAATTGCAATTTTCCTTCTACTAAAACTTTCGGGGGTTAGTATTAAATCTCCTGGATATTTCTGTATAACTGATTATTTGGGTCCTGAGTAGTTTAATCCGTCCAAAACACATCATAACAACATACTTCCCAGGCTTTCAAAGCATGGTCTGTCACTGTTGAGCAATATATACCAGAGTGGTGTTTTTGGAGTCATGGCAGATAATAGGGTGGTTACCTGTTAGTTCAGTGTCCTTATGTCCAGCTGAAACAACACATGAGAGGAGAGATAAATGAACAGTGGAAGTTCACATCTTTTGTCCTTGAAAAAATACCAAACATATACCCATTACAGATGAATGGATAAGTGCACAGGTACTTTCTCATCAGGTAAAAAATGCCTGTAGGATTCTCTGTGGTTGTAAGAGGGGCAGGAAGCCCCAGAAGACTGTTAAAATACAAAGAGAGTTTCCCTATAACAATCTATGCTTGATATCTAGCTTATTAATTGCAGCATGCTTTATTTGACTGTACCACCTTCTGCTTCTAAAAATAGGACTGTCAAAAGGCATCGCTGTATCAGCTGGATCCTCTCTGCAAATTCATCTATTATACAAGAAAAGGACTTTACAAATGGCTACATTAAAGACATCTAATGAAGTCAAAGCAGCTGTTTTAAAACATATTCAAACAAAATCTAGTCAATGAGATCTGGCCTCTGAATTTCATGTACTATTAGGTATGTAGAAATTGAGCTTTTCAGGGGAATGAATTCTTTAAGTGAAAAGTCAGGCTATTTGAGCACCTCATTATACTCTGTATTGAAGATCTTTCTCATCCATATTATCCTATTAACGATTGCAGTGATACTCACAACTGTATTCACTGATGTAATAAAACAACATACACAGCACTCAAACCAGTGCTTTTGATACTTTTGTCCTTATTCAAGTTCAGTTCCTATTTATCTCAACAGAAATTTTGTTACAGGATACAAAATTAAGCCATGTGGTTTTAACCAAACAATATATTACATCCTGTAAAAATGTGATTTTCTGGGCCTTACAAAATATCAAAGCTTCAAATCATTATTAATTACTTATGCATGCATATTATTCCTCCTTCCTACTGACAGATCTTTTTTGAAGCAGAATGGGTGCATTTCCTTCAGGCTATTCTGCCTTAAAAGGGTCAGCTTGAAAACCATATTTTTGTTACACCTATCAAATGCAGTATCCACAACAGTAAAAATAACACTTAAGGCAACTGCAACTGAAAGAAACAACAGACAAAAATGTATCTGTATCTCTGACATTGGATTATGTGCCCATCCTAATAAGCTGGCATAGGCATGTTTTGCATGTTGAAGCTCTCATTTCTCCCTTACTCAATGATCTCATGCATTTCATCAGGGAATTAAAAACTTCCATACTTTTTTAATAATTCAGAGCATATTAGTTAAGTGCACTTCACCAGAAAGTTCGTATTTCTAACCAGGAAGTTTAAGATTCCAGGACAGTCACTTTAAGTAGCTCAAAATAAAAAAGCATTCAGTAAGGTGACCCTGAGTAGATTTTACACTGGAGTTTTAGTGATAAAATGTGTATGTATATATTCCATTCCCAGCCATGAAAGGGATGCCCATTGCATCCAGTGGAAGATATAATGCTTAGGAAATCATGGCTTTCATGTAAGTACACAATCCTGCTTTAATTGAAGTCAATGTAAAATCTGATATTAGTATCAGTAGGAATAAGTAGGAATACAAACCTTTACTTTTTTTAAGAAGTATCAGTTCAATGCATTGTACTTCAGCTAGTAATTCTGATTCCTATACTGCTAATCAAAAACCTGGGAGGTAATTCCCAGCTATAAATATTTATATACCAGAAGAAAATGGGAGGTCCCCATGGTCTGCTTAATTTCTTCCTTCAAATTATCACTACTGGCTTTTACAAAAGTCTCATTACTGTATCTAGCAAACCCTGTTCAACTGCAGCATTACTCACCTAAAACAATAGTGATTACAATAGGGAAGAATGACAGAGGTGTCCACTAATAACTATAAACGGGAGAAAAAAGCATGCCGTAAAGCAGTTAGCTACAACCTATCACAAGCTTCAATACTAACTTTGTTAAATCCAGAAAATGAAATTAACAATGGCTAAAACACGTTTGTTTGTGTTGAAGAAGCAATCAATAATTCCTGGAATGCATATTCAAAAGTACCATTGTCATGATGAATCCAAAATAAGCAGATGGATATATATAATGGGCACTTTTTAAATGATGAGATACGACATCAATGAATATACTTTTGCTTAATGTAGCTCCCTGATCCTTTTCCATCACATTCTGCTTTTTCTCTCATACTCCTCCCATTTCCTTTTCCTTCCACTCCCACGCTATTCTCTCTCATCATGACACTCCCTCCCCCGTGTCCCCTCTGTTCACCCTCTCCTGCTTCCTGTGCACTGAGCATCAACAGTGCCACACCGGTACACCAAACAGTGCACCTCATCCTTCAGCCATGGCCTCCAGAGCCTTTCATTTTGCTTCCAGACACTGCAAAGAGGCATATGGGTCTAAGCACCCATTTGGTTGCCTGCATGCTAAGTTGGAGAAGGTAAACAATGTTCTACGTAACTTCTTGGCAGAGTGAGTTATTAGGCACCACCTTAAGGTGCCTCAGTTTCAACAACGTGGCCAAGTGGGTTGCACGTACAACTGGGAGCCCAGAATCTCCTGAGTGCCAGTAATAGCTTTAACTAATGATTCTTGCAATAGATCCCGACACTTCATTAATCCTCTTTGTCTCAGATTATCTGCAAAGATTGGTATAATAATGCTTTGCTTGCCTTCCTCACAGGATTTTGCAAGAAACAGTCTGACATCCAAATTTCATTCTTTCTCTATACACGCTTAAGCTTCATTCATTTCAATGGGAATTATGCTTTTTCATTTGAAGGACCAATTTAGCCTTCCTACAGTCAAGATTATGTTGCTCTCTGAAGATATAAAACTAGAATTTTATTATAGTTTTATTAAGAGGCAAAAATATTTCTGCAAAATCAAAGGTTGAACAGAAGGCTGTTACATCCATTAAGAAGAGATATGACAGGAAAAAGCAAACAAAGAAAATGAAGAATGGTGTTCCCTTTAAATTAGAATACATTTGTGCCCTGAAATAGAAGGTGGAGCAAGAAGATGCGTGCTTTCAAGGGAAAGTATGTTAAGTGCTGAAGACATTGAAAAAATTGTTCAAGAACACTTCATGCTTACTTAATGGCTGATTACTCAGTAATGTTCCCAAGGTCAGCAAAACCTTGGGTATCTGTCATCTGAATGCCAGTTCCATGAGTTAAAGTGACCAAAATTGCAGTAACTTTAGACAGCTGACATTAAAGGCTGTGTCTCTTTATGATATTGTTTATCTAAATGTAGTAAAAATATCTGTATTCCATCCCTTTGACTAAGTCCTAATGAACAGCACTTGTGTCCAAACCCCTAGACCTTCCTACTTCACCCCTCCAAAAAATGGGAAAGAAAATACAAAAAGTCTTTAAGAAACATGTCTTTAATCCTCTCATTTCTCCACCCCAGAGAAGATGTAGTAGAAGAGACAGAACGACCTAAAGGTCAACAGATTCATGCTCTGGCAATAAATGGAGGAAGCAAGTCTCATAGTAATAGATTCCTGACTCAGATGTGCCCTGTATCCAACCTCTCATCTGACTGCTAGCTCAAGCTTCACAGGTATCTCCAATTCCTTATTATCACAGATGGAGAGGAGATGTTCTTTTTTGTTAGCTAGGAAATACATGTTTATGGATTTAAAGCTAACTCTTTCTGTCGCAACCCTAAATGCATCAAAAGGCAGCACAAATGAGAGAACAGGAGCAGAGCACCCTTGCGCAGGAGACACACAGAACATGCATGTTCTGCTCTAGCCAGAGCTTTTGGCAGCCTCTAAGGTGTGGCACCACTAAGAGCATTTTGCCATGAGTTAATGATGAGGTTTTAAAAGCATAAATCTACTGAAAGGATACAAATGCCAATACACTATTTTTCAGCTTTTTTGACATCTACAATCAACATAGGAAGGGATCTGTAATAAAAGCCGCACACGCTCCCTCAGCTGACTATAATTTTAAATGGTTCAGTAAAATCAAACAAGAAAAAAATCCCATTCATACCAAAAATGCTATTCCTAGAATTACATTTGAGTGCCACGACATCACAATATAAATTATATCCTCACAAGAGTATTAGAAAAATGGGTAATTAAAAATGCCAATTTATACATACATGAAACAAATTTTTATTGCTAAAATTAAGTGCTTATTATAGAAACCAATTACTAAGCTATACCACACTTCAGATTTTATGAACTAAATCTACAAATTACTTGGGTGCCTAACTTTACCTTTAGGTACCTCAGGTTAATATTTCAGCATTACCACAACCCACAGATCCAGTCCCTGCTTAAATTTGAGGGCAGAGCAAGAGATCAACAGGCAGGCACGTGCCAGACTGTGAAGCTGCTCACAGCCCTACGTCATGCCTAATCCCTGCTGGAAATCTCACATTCAGTATTTTGGGGGGAGGTAAGAGGTAAGAGCAGCAGGGTCAGGGCACACATCTGTCAGGATTAGGGCACAGGCCTGTGTATTGGGAAATACATTCTGAAGGCTCTCCTCTGTCTGATTCATTGAATGAACTTGAACCCATTCTCCTGTTTCTCTGGGAAGTGGCCAAATGTCAAAGCCATTCAATGTTTTGAAAAAATATGTCTCAATCTGTCCTGCTATAGTTGCTCCACTTTGTATAAACATTTGTATATTTCTTGGAACACACACATGAACCTGGGTCTCCCATATGACCAGTTTAACTAGCAGGTTAGTCTGACAGGCTCCCTTTCCCAATGAAGAGCTTCAATAGGAGATACTTGCCCAAAAAAATGCTATGGCATCGAATATTGGAAACCTGTGCTCATATGTGGCTCCAAATCAGACCAAATACAAACATGGTCTGAATACTGGCCTGCTATTTTGCACCTTCCTTTGTAAAATAAAATAAAATAAAATAAAATAAAATAAAATAAAATAAAATAAAATATAAAATATCTCTATCCTAACTTGTGGCACACAGGCTTTCAAGTGATTTTATATTGCTTCATGAAAAATGATACGCCGGAGTGAACGCCACTATATATTCTGAGTAGAAAAAACACATCAGCCCAGCGGTGTAGAACTGGGGTCCTACCAATCCAACCAGGCACTGAGCCAGGGCAGTGACTTCTTGTTCTGAGCAACAGAAGACAGGAAGAAAAGGACAAAGAAACATTGGTCACTTATTGGCATAAAAAAAATGTAACAGCCAGTTCGGGAGGTATAGATAAATATTCCCTGAGAACACCAACCTCCAGAATAATCTTGCCTCCTATCAGCCCCAACTCAGGGAACTCCCATGACGGTAACAGAAAGAGGTTATCCTGTGGTACCTTGAACCATCCCAACCTTTACAAGCTGCCCACACAAGAAGTATTTGTCAGCAGCCTTGCACTAGCTGTAATTTTGGTTGTAAACAAGGAAATTTAACCCAAGCTTGTCCTGAGCAAAACAAGCCATTTAGTGACAGAGGGTCGGGTTCTGTGTGCTTATCCTTTACTAAGATAACTGAATAAATGCACTTCTTCACACCTCTGGCCACACAACTATGCTTGCAAGTGTCTAGTTACACATACAAAGCCTAATGCTGCACATACCAGGCAGCAACAGCAAGAGGTGTTTGTTTTAGTGATCTCCACTCCAGTGTTCATGGGACTGAGTATTATTGACAATGGTGTATGTGTGTGTATCTGGTAATGAAAAATTAAATAATCCTCAAATGTCTATTCATTCCCTGCCAAGAGTGTTATTATCCACATGGAAAGAACAAGCAATCACTCATCTGCTCTGAGGTCTCTGTTGTGCAGAGCACCATTCTGCGACCCCTCTCACTTTAAATTTGGGCTTGTCTACACATGGAGTTGTTCCTGATTAATTGTTCTTGATTAGTGTCATGTGTGGCCAGAGCATCCACATGTGGCATTAATCAGAAATAGCTTTATGTGTAGACAAGCCCTTATTCACAGTAGGAGTCCTAACAAGATCAGGAGGAATGGCCCATGCCCAGTACCTCTTGGGGCAGATACTTTTATGTAACACAGCTTAAGGTGCTCCTCAGTTGGTGGCTCCAACTACAAGAAATCCTTAGAATATATACCTAACCACATGTAAAGCAAAGTCTCAGGTACTCTTCTTCAAGCTAGGGCTGTGGGCAGATGCTTAATTTGGAGACAAGTGTGCAAATGTTCTCTACTAATTGCTCTCTTCTGATATACATCCTTGCCCTCACAGAACTGGAGAGTTCGTAAGAGTCAGTCCCAAACTTGTTCAAACTTCGTTGATTTTGCTCAAGGCAGCAAAGAAAGGGGTTTGAGCTCATTCAAATGACTCTGCCTGAAGTAAAGCAGGGTGCATTTTCCTCACTACCAGCCCCTAAACGTCTTTCTTCCGTAGTACCCACTGAATCTTGCAGACTCCTTCCTTCCTTGTCCTGGTTTTAAGCTCTCCTTCTCTCTTGAGTTCTTTCCAGACACATATTTCTGATGCATGGAGATATCTTTCTTTCTCAGCAAGTTTGGGTTTTGTTTGTTTTGTTTGTTTGTTTTTTTTTTCCCAAGTGGTTCAATTATATATTGTATTATAGAGAGACAAACTGTTATTACTCCAAGTGCCACAATTCAAAAGTACTTTATTGAACAATTATTTACTGTTTTGTTTTTGTTTTGTCTGCTGAGCACCTATGTTAGGTTCTAGCAGTGAAGAGAATTTAAAGAATAATTTTCAGCAGAAGTTATTAAACCAATGTCATCTGAGCACTCTTGTTTTCTTATTTACATACAGAAAACTAAAGTAGCACTTAAATTTACTAGTCTAGATAAAACATACTTTTTTGATAGAGACCTTATCTGGTGAATGTATATTTTGCAGGTTTTATCATAATTTTTTTTCCATTTTTATAATGTTTCAAAAACTGAAAATTGATTTATACATTCATAAATAAATTTTAAAAAACAGAACATGACTGTAAATATAAACTGGTGTGCTATTACCTACATTTTCTTCATTTTAAAAAAATCTTATTTGTAAAGTTTTGATTGTTTAGGTTTTCTGGTTTCTGGGGAAGGTAGGGTGCAGATGGGGGTTTAACTGCCTGTTTATTTCATAGGGAAAATGATACCTCTGTGTGTTAGATGTGGCTTTGGAATTCTCTTTTAACAGTATATCACTTGTTTTAGACCAGGTGTTGACTGGTCAAATTACAGGAACATGAAGTATAATTTGTACTTGTCATGCAGGCAGCCCTTTCTTAAAGGCATTAAGTACTATCTTTTTCACCTGATTCAGTGAAAAGAGATCTAAATGTGCGGTGGGCAGTTACATCCTCTCAATGTGCTTCCACCCTCATCACCCTGCGGATGGTGCTTTGTTATCTGAGCACTGGAATCACGCTGGACCCAGCTGGAAAAGAGGCAAAGAAAGCCATGTGGGAGGAGCAGTGCTCTTAGAAACCATTCCTGGTTTTGTAAATAGGAAAAAGCAATTTTAATTCGAGATGATGTCGTTTCCACGTGATTAAGCCAGAGAGAAAGATGACTTACACTTCCAGTGGAATTGGAAGAGGCATGTAGGGAGTCCCTAATGCACACAAGGGTCCAAACTGCCAGACAGAGGGGTCAAAAAATATATTCCTGAAATCTCAGGATAAGTTTATCATTAGCCAGTAATTTGACGTTATAGGTGCAGATAAGTCAATCAAAGTTGTTAGTACTGAGGCCCCTGTATCTGCAATTCAAGCAGTCTGAGGAATTTACTGCAGAATAGGCTTAGTCCAATCCCCTGAACTAAGTGTGTATTCCCTCATCCAGTTCAAAGTTGTTCAAGGGACCCGTTACAGGCTTGGACCATCACCAGCTGTTGAAGTGTTTTTGGTGTACAAGCAGAGAGAAGCTTCTAGTTTAGTTTCTCTGAAACAAAATTTAGTTAGCACATACTAAAAACACTTTGCAAACTAAGCCAGAGCTCGGTAAGTGGAGACAACAAGTGGGGAGTTAACTTCAAAACTGCATTGCTGTTCCAGCCTGGAACACCACGCACAGCCTCAGGCATCTGAAAAAGGAATCTTGATTTCCAAAGCAGCCAAGTACCAACAGTACCCGCTGACTGTTTATCTTTGGAAATAAAAACATAACATTAAGCTACAAAACAATGGCCAATTAATTAAAAACAAAATAAAACATACACACAAGAAATATTGAAGCTTCATCTATTCTTTCTAACGCCACATATGACAAATTACTGAATTAGAAGTCTTAAGCAGTGTTTAGAGCAGGGAACTGGAGGCCAAATATTCAGGCCAAAATCTACAAAGGTCTAAGGCACTGAGCAGCTGTGTAGATGGCCAGCTCATACTGAGATCACTCAAGCCCAGCGAGGTGCCTAAATAACATTGTGCCTCCTGTCTCCTTCTCCACCAAATAAACTAGGGCAAATCATTTTATAATTTCTGGGGTTAGAATAATGGATCTCTGCTAAGGCAGTTATATAATAATTTTGCACTTCATAATTTCAAATGCAAAACAACTGAGAGACTTTCAGACTGTAGGTAAACTACTACTACACTGCACTTTCAGTTTGTTATTCAATGTGCTCCATGAAGTGGGATTGATTTTGCAGCTACTGCACTTGAGCGGCTCCATTCGGGGCAATGGGCGCTCATGTGGGAAGAACTGCTGTGGAAGCAGTCACATAATGCACTTATTGACAAGATTAATCCTCAATTTTCCTTCAAAGTGATTACAAGCTGCATCACCATTCCAGTCTTCTTAGATGGTTTCTGTACGTTTCCCCATATGGTGTTCGCAAGAAACTTTTATAACTTATATGGCAAAAGCTTGATTAAAAAAAATAAAAATAAAATACCTAAACTGGGCCATATGTAGGACATTCCTCTTGGTGATCTCTCTGTATTATGGAACAGCTTCCCAATTTAAATAGAAGTCAACCCAATTTACAAAATTGGATTGGACAAAACACTAGAGAACACATTGCAGTGTGGGGACTCATCATGCACACGCAGTGCAGATGCACTACTGAATGACCTAACTTGTCCATTTGCATCTCTAATTTCTATGATATAATCTCCATTCCACACTCCAATTATTAGAGAAAGAAATTAATTTACTGGTTTTAAGGAAGTTGAGAGAGGAATAAAGGGGTGAAAGGAGGAAATCAGATTTTGCAGAACCATGATTCCCAAAATAATTCAGAAAATAAAAATTCTGTATGTGTAAGAAGAAGATAAAAGGTTATGGAAGAGAACTGACATCCAGCATGCTGTTAAAGTTTGCATTGCTGGAATTGTGATAACAGTATCACTCCTTTCTATTGTATTCAAAGTGCTTTGTTTTTCTCTGCTATTCTCTGCATTTTGTTTTTATATTTACTCTTCCATATACCAATTAAGAATTCTTAGCAGGTCTTCTAAGCAGTAGAAATTTAAATTAGATTACAAAAAGAACCTCAAAAGCAGAAAGAGATTTTAAATGGATCATTGAAACCAACTGCAAAATTCCTTTATCAGAAGGGGCAAAGGGTAATGCTTTTTAAGATTGCCTTAAAATTAATCCAAAATGAGGATCACTTATTTTCAGCATGTCAGATCTGGCAGATCTACTCCGAGGTTAATGTGAAAGTGAGTGTAAAAATATTTTAAGCTTTTTATTCACCAAACTGGACTATCATGAACTGAAAGCTTTGGGAAACCAAGGTTGTATCAACAGTACCAGCCAGAATATGTATAGTGCCCTGAAGTATATTCTGTTGAGATAACAGAATAAGGGTACAAGTTGCTCAGGGTTGCTGCTTTTACTTCTGCTACTTGGAATAAGGAAAAAGATATCCAGATACACATTACTTGAGGGGACCTGCAGTCCTGCCATGCAGTTGCTCCACACTGCATGAGCTGGCAAAATAGGTGGTCCAACCTTCCCCTTCCCCCCATCCAACTCCCATCTTCACCTCTTGCCCCATGCTGGCACCATGGTCACATCTTAACCAGAATCACAGCTGGTCATGCACATTTAAACCTGCTAATTTTTTTGCTAGCAAAAGCCGACAAGTTGTAAATGAGGTAACCTTCAAAAACTGCAGTGTCTGCCAGTCAGAGTGCAGCGTCCTTTTTCTGGAGTCTCTCCGGACAGACAAGGCCACCAGTACCAGGGGGTGCTTGGCACACAACTTCAGACGAAGCTCCCTGGCCAGGTGTATTTCAGACACTGCTACTGGGGCATATTTCAGACACTGCCGTTGAGGGGTATTTCAGACACGGCCACTGAGACCTCCCGGCCTGACACTGCAGTGCTCAATTTGCCAGCTACTGTTTCATCTCCCATCAGCACTCCCCAGGTTTTAACAGGAGCTGTGCTCCCACACATTATCAGTGCTTAACAGTCTTTAAAAACCAACAACAAACTCAAAAATCTCCTAAGGGAAAAGAGTGTGTCCTCTCCTGTGAAAGGCCCGTTTCAGAGCAGCTTAGCTCTCCAGCGCTGTGTTGCTTCCCACAAGCCTCTAGCACTTTGTGCCATTTTTTTTTTTTGCACCAGGTGATCTAAACCCCTCCTCTGTTTTTTATTTTTCTTCTAAGTAATCCTCCACTCTTTATACATAGGAAGAAGAGCTGGGAAAAGATGACCCATACAAAGCCAAACCGCATGCCAGGTGCATTCTGTACGCAGCTTTGGGCCAATCCCTGAGGGGTCTGGGACTGACTGGGTCAGGGACTGACCACACGGGACCACAACTCTTCTTCCAAGTCGATAGCTCATAGGCGATGGCAAGAAACCACTGCGAAGCCA
>NW_010204088.1:103824-114184 GCF_000695765.1 Mesitornis unicolor
CCCGGCCGTGCCCTACGTATCGGCCCCACCGCCCCTCGCTGCGCCGCTGCCGGCGGGAACATCTGCCGCGGTTACACAACTGCGGGAAGGGAGGGGAGGGTGGAGGAGGTAACACCCCGCGGGGCGGGACGTGCCCGCTCCCCTGCCCTACTCGCCGATCAGCCCCTGCCGGCTGAGGGGCGAAGGCCGGGGCCGCCTGCCCCGAGGGCCGCCACGGCGAGGGACGCTGGGGGCCCGGGCGCCGAGGCCCTAGGAGGGTCAGAGGCTCCGGTGTGAGGCCTGAGGGGAAGAGGCGCCGGGGCTAGGCGAGGCCCGAGGAAGGCGGCCGTGGGGTGGCAGAGGAGAGAGGAGCCCTCGAGGAGAAGGGGAGCACTGGCCCACTTTGCTTGGCGAGGCAGGGGTCTGAGAGGAGCCGCTTCTGCAGGCAAAAAGAAAACATGAGAAACTCCCATGAGGGAGAAGGTGACAACTCCTGACCAATCTGTATTAAATTTAGTACCACAAGCACAGGACCCTAGGAATAAAAGTGAACCCTCCGTCGGCCCCAAACTGAGGTGCAGGTACTTGGACGCATCCTTGCTGAGAAAGCGTGATTTCTCAATTGTATTTTATTTCTGAAGCTCTCAAGTGGTGAAGAGAATTGCTTCTCAAGAGATTGCTCCTCACGCAAAAGCCATCAGTCTGCTGTATGGATTTAGTTTATAAAGTTGCTCCCCATCACAGCAGCACTGTAGTTAAATAGCCCTGAAGCTCACCTGCCTGTACAGGACACCAAAATAACAACACTCATAGCAATAAAACCTTCTTGGGTCAACAAACAAATGTCTGTGAAAAGAAAGAAGGCTTTGATGTCAGATCTATGGATTCTGCACAATTTTGTGAAGGATAGCAAAATGCAAGGTAATGGGGAACCAGAGGAAGTTATTTAAACAGTTAAAAGGCTTTGAATAAAGACAGATCACCAAGGGCTTCTAAGGAAAGTCGGTTGCCAGGAGAAGAGGCGGCAACATCCTGCCAGTCCTGGATGCAAATCCAGTTACAGGATAGCATGCAGGAGCAGAGCAGAAATAATTGCTCAGTTCTCTTCACAGCATTTAATCTGAGGGGTGCCTCACAGATCAATACAAACAGCAGCATTGTTTAATGTGCTTATTGAGGACCTACTGGAAAGGCTGGATATGTAAGAGTGGCCGGGAAGCCAAGGCTGGTGGATTGTGGGGCACCTCAGTAAGCCTTGACAACACTAAGTAACTGAGTCATGCATTGACAGAGGGAATGCAGTGTAGGTAAGTGCAGAGTAATGGTGCCTTGGAAGGCATGATTTAAACTACGCATATACACAGAAGGGTTCTGAATTAATTGTAACCTTTCAACAAAAAGATTGAGGCATCAGTGTGGACAGCTTAATGAAGATGTCTGCTCAGTGTGCTGTACTGGTCAAACCCAGACAATAAGCTGTAATAAAAAATGGATTTCAGAAAATATTGCAATATCATTATATAAAACACTGATAGAAAGATTCAGTTAGCCAGCCTTAGAAGGATGCGGAGGAAAAACCTGCCAACAAAATAAACCAAATGACCTTGAAGAGATCAGTCCTGCCAAGTGCCAAGTTATCTCTGCTGTTACAGTGCATCCTAGGTTCCCAGCAACTTCACTGAGCAGAATGAAGGATAGGCCAGACATGGCATGTGGCATGCTTATGTACCTTGTTGAATAATAAGGAAACACAGAAAAGGACATAGCTTATCAGTGCGGCATATAACTAACCTGTAGAAAACTGATCATAAACTGTTACTATGGTAAATAGCTTAGTTTACCACCAAAACAGAGGAGACTTAAACATACATTTAAAAAAAAAAAACAACAAAAAAACCCAAACAAAAAAAAAACCAACCAAAAAACCCCCACAAAAGACGGGAAAACACAGTCTTTCAGCTTATGTAAATCGAGTCAGTCCATTAACTGCTGTAATCAGCAGAACTGATTATACAAGCCAGGGAGGTACCATTTCATCAGTTGTACAGAAAATACAAACAACAAGGGCCTTCAACTTCCAATGGTCAAGGCTTGGCAGAGCTAAGATAGAAATCCCTCAGATTTATGTCTCCATCGGTGATGATATGCTGTGATGATGATAAGCCAGTTGCTTTCTATTAGAGTTTTGTCTTCTGAGTTGTATGGCCACAAGTAAATCCTTCCCCAGGTACAGTGTTGTTGAATGCCTGATGCATTATGAGTTCTATAGAAGATGTTCATGTTGGCATTGCTAGTAGGCAGATACTGAACCTAGTGTACCAGCAGCTTTTTCTGTTCTATGAGTACCTACCTTCAGGCAAAATACGTGTGACTGAATTTTAGATATCCTTTTAGCTATTTGTTCTTTCTGAAATCAAGTTCCCTTGTGCTGTGCTAATGAAAATTGAGCCAAGGATAGCTAGCCATAATACATGAGCAGCAATGAACCTTATATTACAGTTAAAAATAGCATTAATCAGAGCTATACACTTAATTTAAGCCAGTATTAGTCATGGAGCTGTTTGTTTTATTCCACAAGCAACATAAATATTATTGAGCAATCAACTAGCCTTGAGAATTTATATACAAAAGACAATGAATAAAATGTTCATAAAAAATTGCAGACTGGCAGAGTTTTGTCCTTAAATGTGAAGATGTTTAGAAAATCTGTAAATGAAAATACAAAGTAGTGCACATTTCTCACACTCTTGGAGAAATAAAAGCTCTATGTACATGTTTATTAAGAGTAATAATCCTCTTCCTACTCTGGCATGGGACTGGCAGAGGGATTGGAAGAGGAGGCAACTTCCAGAGGTAGAAGGATAGGCCAGCCTCACACCTGGAGGAAATATTTTACTAAAGATCCTAAAGACAGCTTCATATGGGTATAAGAGCCCTAACACACATTCTTGCTATTGCTGAACACCTTCCATACCAGAGCAAACTATAGGATATTTGTTTTATCGTGCATGGGCGTTGTAGTGAGGGAATGTGTTGGATTTAACATTTTCTGCATGAATGGAAATTGGTTATTGGGGTGTCATAGTCTAGAGGGAAGAAAGAGGTTGTGAATGTAGTTATGCAAAGAAGTTGCTCAAGAACATAACTTCACTGTGAGGAATAATATGTTGTTGGAGTGCTGCCGACATTCACCAAGAGATTTGGTGGGGGGTCTTGCATGTAGCTGCAGGAAATGGGCTATTTGGAAGGAAAATTGCAGTGATCTTCCTGGACAAGAGCTATGAGGATTGAAAGTTTGCAGGGATAATTCATCCTGGAGCAGAAAGGAAGCAAGAGCCTCCAAAGAGTCTTGCAGAGGTAATTGGTAAGAGACACTGGGAGTGGAATATTTAGGACACTGGGAAGGCAGAGAAGAGAGGGGAGCATTTTGTCCTGTTGCTTGGTTGGGAGTGAGCACTGCAATGAGCCGCTGACAAGAGGTTATTGGAAGGGACCTTCTGTGTCAGATTGGAAGTGCCAGGTTGGATCTTGCCTGCACTGGAGTCAATGATGGCAATGGCTCTTTCTACCGACAGTAGGGTGGCCAGGGTCCCACTCATGATCTGAAGTAAAAGCAGAAAGCTGGGATAGCTTTAAAATCTTTTTGACACCAAAATCTATGGCCACAGTAATGGTACTTAAACATTGACACAAAAATATCTCTGCTAGGCATTCTAGGGAGAGAGTTATTAGGGTTTTTTTCCATTTTGTAGAAAGACCAACTGAGGTTTGTGTGAGACTTTTACAAGGTGAATTTGCGTGCCTAAATCTGATTTTCATTACATTGCTAGAATTGGAAGAGAGGGGAGAACAAATACCCTGGCTCCTGGCCTGTTGATGAGACTGCTACATAGGCTGTTAAAATCCATCAGCTTCTCCTTTAGAAGGAAAAGAGTGGATGCTCAATTCTAGAGTAATTAGGTAATGTTGGTATTATGCTCTGAAGCTGTAAAGTGCTAATTTATGTAAAAGGCAAGTAGTAGTATTATTAGTGCTTGAGCATGATATCATCAGGCTGATGCACAAGAACAGCAAAGTGTGAAAAAATCACATACATCTGCTGTGCCTTCCTAAAAACAACTTAAACTGAAATTAATCAATTGAAAAAATCAGTGTATCGTAATTTTGCAGCACTCACAAAGATATGTCTGATAAGACAACAGGGTTTATCTTCATGTTTCCAAATAAGGGGCTACAAAACTTTTAACTAGATTTAGGAAACATAAACTATTTTTAGCTATTTACAATTACTCTGTTTGTATTTCATTATTTTTCAGGGGCCCTACTGCCTTACTGTACACTTTTCAGACTGAAACTGGAAACATACTTAAATCCAGTCTATTGCTTCCGAATCCTGTGGCCCATGAAACAGCTATTTACACAAGTGAAAACAACACTTGGCTGGTGCCAACCAAAATGAAAGGCTGAGGGAAAACACATAGTAAGTAATAATAAGTAATCCACCTAGAAAGTGTGTAACTAATCTTGAGAAAGGTAGCAACAAGCCTTCTCTGTAGCAAGCATCCAGGAAGAGAGAAGCGCAGATAGGCATCTTCTACGCTGAGAGTGGCCTGTCTGAGTGAGATTAACCCTTGCCAGAAAGAACAAAGATAACTTATCTCTGTTCCAGCAAAAGACAATGTGAAGTACTGGATTGAGATGAGACACAACTTGAAATGTAATGCCTCAAAATAGAGCTTTGAGGTTAAAAAGGGTTACAGGTTCTCAACTAGAGAAATGCAGTGAAAATCCACTGAAAAGACGGGACAGTCTGGAATGATTCCCAGATCCTTCATACTTGTAAAAGGAAACCACACTGGCGAAGGTGTATGGGAAATAAGTTGCCTAAAATGCTGAAGGAGATGAGAAGGTTTATTGCTTGCAAATTCTCCTGATCGCACAGCAGATTCGCAAAGGCCCGGAATGAATGCTGCTGCCATTACCACACAGTACACACATTATAATTATTTAATTTAGGAGAAAAACATAATCAAATCAAAGGAGAAAATGTAACTGAAACTGCAACTGTCTGACAATGTGTGACACGTGACCAACACCACAGCTGCTTGAAACCCTTTATCATCATGAGGAGGATTAAACTACTTCTCTATTTAAATAAAATTCAAAGTGGCAAGGATGCTGGAGAAGCCTTAATGACCACAGTGATTACACTGAAGAACTACTTTCCTACATACTACAACGCTGTTGCAGCACACACTTGTTTGCTGTACACTGAACAGAGTAGAGTCCCATGGCAGGCAGCATTTTTCATGTGATTTATAAAGATTCTGCTGCCTGTGATACCATTAGGTCCAATAAGCGTGTCCAAAGTATGTGCTTAACCCAACTCTAAATCAATGTTCAGTACAGCAATAGAAAGAACATTTCTCATATATAACTATTAGGTTAATTTTACTAACATTTTCTTCATGCCTGAAATATTTGAACTGCAAAGGGAAAATGTAGACTTAATCATTAATTAATTACATTTTGGATGGAGTATTATTAAATTCCAGGCCAGACACTCACACAGATCAGTGTCTCAAGTGGACTGTTGTGCTCTAAAGATGTGACCACCTGGAAATCCAGTCCCAAGTACAGATCATTGTTGGATTTAAGTTGTGTCTGTTTGAGCAGTTGGTGGTTTGAGAAGTTAAGATTTTGTCAACCTTACTCATATTGAGAAGTATCTTACTTCCTGAGTAGTCTCACTGATTTAAAATGGAATATTTGTGTGCAGATAGGAGAGAGCAGGGTTCACTGTGTGAAATGATCTGCCTAAAAGACTTGGCTGATAATTGTGTGTATAAGTGTATCCTAGATTGGGACCTATATTTGTAATAATAAATCTTCTTTTTTGGAGCATTCAAATTCATTCTAATAATAAGCTTCAATTATTCAGTGGACTTCAAATAAATTACTTGTCAACTACCAGTTAAATTAATTACAGAATATGTGCAATGAACACTTTGGGTGTAATCATCCAGGTCTAATACATACTTAGAAGTATGTACTCTGCTTTCTAATAATTTTTAATTAAATGAAGCATTTCATTCTACCTGAATTTTTGTAAAAAGTCTTTGTTGACCCAAAACAGTATATTATCATTACTTGGCTCAGTCCCCAAATGGAACAAAATTTTGTTCATACAGCCTAGCTAGTGACCACTTTCCGTCTCTGTGCTTTATTTGAATCTGGTGTGATGTGGTTTCCTACAGAAACTACTACTACTTTCTCAAAAGCACCTGAATGTGTTCCTTCTGTTATTTCTGTTCCCACTGATACCCAGAAGTGAAAAGTAGCGAAAAAGTCCATGTGTGGCAGAATACAAATGGAGTGATACTTGATTACCGATTTACTTATGTATGCATTTATTTTTGTATATCTACATCCTCTCGAACCTCTTCAAGAAAGAATGTTCTTAATAAGTTTTCCCATTTTTAGAGAATTACTTTTTCAAAGAGAATACCTTGCAGTGAGATTACACTGAAGGAAGAACCTCAGTTGCAATCACGCAGGCTTGAAGCACTGCGCAGAGGGGGTGTAGTGGTAAAATAATGGAGCTTGTCACCCTTTCCAGGACTTTCTCACATGAATAAGATGACTCAGATGAAAGGTGCAAAGCCACATTCATTATTACTGAAATAAAATATACCAGCATATTGCTATCTTGAGCCATCTAAACAAACAGGAAAAGGTGGGTGGGGAGAGAGTAACACAATTTGCATAGCCCGCGTTCCTTACTTTAGAACGGCACTTTGATGTGTACATCTCTGGTTCCTGGCATACCAACAAGGGATGTAAGCACATGAAATCCTCTATCATACCCCCAAATGCTCAGGAATTTCTTTTCTCTGGGTAACTCTTTGCTTTTCATAAAGATTTGTTGCTAACAAATACACTGGTAACCCCCATTCTCACCAGAGTAACCACTTCCAGTCAGCACACAGATCAATTACCCTGTGAAACTTGGCAAATAAAAAAGGAGTCCCATCCTGACTACTGGAGATGGTGCATGCTCTGTCCCTCTCTGCACGTCCACCAACGCTCCCACATGAGCCAGCTGCGAGGAACGCAGTACAGATTTGCTTTGACATCAGTAAATCCATCTAACATAGGCTACCTCTGAAAGAAGTCCCCAGTGGGTCATCTTTTCCACACTCGGGCTGCCTGCCTATATGTCAAGTGCGTCTCCTCACCAAACTTCCCCAAAAGAGCAGACTGTTGGATTGGGAGGGCAGATGCTCAGCCTTGGGGAGTGCCGAACCGGGAAGCTGTGATGGCTTCAGGTAGCTCATTCCTGGTATTGAACTGAGTGAAAAGAGTTAATCCTGGTGTTCAAACAGTCAAATTTGCCAAGGTAATTCCTTCCCACCTGGATACTCAGAGGATCTCATGCTCAGACCCATGGCTAATCTTGTGTCCATTCTCCCCCTTGCCCCTCGCAAACCATGTAAAAATAATAGATCTCTCAGTAAAGCATGTCAGAAAATGGAACTCTCTCCTAAGTTGAAAACCCTGTGTTTTCATCCCATAGGCAAAAAAACTTACTGTTCTTCTGACAAAGGGAACAGGGGGCGAAGGGGGGAAGTGCATGTTGAGAGTCCAAACCAGATTTCTCTGCTTCCTGGGTGCCCATCTGGCATCTTGTTTATGTTGTGTTTTTTTTTTTCTCAGGGTGGGCAGTGAAACCAGCGGCTGCCATCCAGCTTGGTGCTGGTAAAACACAGAGCTGGGGACCTCCAGCACCACAGTTCCCTCTTCCCTCCCAAGTCCCAGGGAAGGGTGGGCTTGAAGGAAGCTATGAGGAGGTCAGAAGTGAGAGCAGCCAGAAAATCATTACTTGCCTTCTCAATAGAAGAGCTTAGTCATTTCTACAGAAAGGGCATTTCTTCCAGGATATCATTCTAATATAAAATTTCCTATCAGATAACCCTAGCAGATGTCCTGAACTGCGTTTTCCTGACTGCTTTGTGTCAGCGTGGGAGGGAACACATAGAAACTCACCTCCAGGGCAATTTGGGAGAGACAAGTCACAGAGAGTTAGGAATTACATTTTTAGAGTTGCAAAAATGGACTTAAAAGATCCAAGTCCCCCTGAAATCCATTGCCCCATGTATCTTGTTCCAGTGATATATCCCTAGAACTACAAGTATTCAGACAGCTTGAGCATTTCCAGTAAATACCTGGAAAAACACCATATGGGATTCTCCTTTTTTATTTTCCTTCCTTTCACCACACTTCGCAGATGTTCCAGTCTGGAAGGAGCGAGCAGGGCTGCATCTGCAACCCAGCCTCAGTGCCTGCCTGACCTTCCGATCCAAAATGTTAACACCCAACTGAGAATCCATCGTTTCCCTTCTTTTCCATTGTCATGTTTGATACTTCTCAGTGGTTCTTCCTAGACGGGCATAGTGGTCACATTCTGCTTTCAACTCTCCTTGGATTCTTCACTGAGGACTCTGTGAACCTTGCTGCTTTTATTCCCACCCCTGGCTATCTCCTGATCCGCAGTACCCTGCTTTCTTGCTGTTTAACTGAAGAGCCAACTCAGGTATGCAGAAGACTTTGAAGAATATGAATGAAAAGATTTATTTAAATAATGGTGGCTTAGATCAGCAGGGGCAAACAGATGAAATCTGGGGCTTCCTGCTAGCTCAGTGGTGATGGGCTCATGCTTTGTCCTGCATTCCCCTAACTGCCTGTCACCAGTCACCCAGCCATTTCCTGGAAAGCAACCAACTGATTGTGTTCCTACTTTGCTATGGCCATAAACAATGAAAAACTTGGCTCATTCGCTGAGCCTTATCTGAACCCCATTGCAACCCCCCAATGCGGAAAGCTCCATCCTGCCTAATTCTTTGTCTGTGGGTTGGAAATACCTGAAGATAACATTTTGTATGAGTGAGGTGCCATGGAGGCTGTGGCTTCCCTGCTATTGCTTCTAGCAGTCTCATGCCAATTCTCCATAACTCACTTTGGCAAGCTGGCAGCGTCCAGCATCTGAAAGCCGAAAATAGGAAAGGGCATTTGCAGGGCGGTGATATGATGTGTGCTTGGCTTTAAAAAGGATCACAAACTTAAGGCAGTGAAGAGCAAAAAGGCATACCAGTATCACCATGGATATGTGACATTAAACAAACCACTTGTCATGATACACAGCTGACTACTTGCCAAATGGAACAGGATCTTCTTCTTATTCATTGTTTTGCTCTGCAAAACCTGCACAACCATGAGAAGGAAATGGCCATCCCTGGCCATACTGGAGGTCCTGGTTCAACAGCACCTCCCAGTTGTCCCCCTATTCATACACATTTTAAGACCAAAATGTGAAATTGTGGTGGGCATCCTACTTAATTGCTGCAGGAAATGGAGCTGGGGGATGGGGTCACTTCCTCGAAGTAACTCTGACACCTGTAAAACTTCCTGTCCTCCCAGGGCTTCGATTCTATCCCTGCTGTCCCTCACAGCTAGGATGTCAGCTGAGTATTTTTCTGGTGTCCTGTATGTACCTACACACTGCCACTAAGGATTGCACCAGTCTCCCAGGGAATTGCCCTTCTCATCTTATCCACCACACCTCGCTGCACCTGGGAACCCAGGTCTGCCTCCATCCCAGCAGGAGATGAGGTGAAGCCAACCGTCCTTGTAGTGTCACGCTCATAGTTCACTGTGGCCAAGTAAGGGCCCATATAAAAGGGGGCAAAAGAGGGCTGCCACATGGACAGCATCCCATTTGCCTTCACCTGCACATCTCCAAGGAGGATGTCCTGCGCCACTGCGTCCTTCTTGAGTGTGTGGAGGAGCAGAAACCCCATCTCAGCCCACGTGATGGCCACTTTGACCTCAGAAGAGGAGCACACAGTTCATCCTGTCCAGGGAGGATGTCCTGCCTACCGATGCCCCCTCGGCATGCCTGTGGGCAGCTGAGAGGGGGAAAGCACAGAGGGGGAGCAGAAAGCCAGGGGAAGGCACCGTTGAAAATAGGCCACCATCCAGCACTTCCCTGCTGCTTCAGCACAGCCACCCTTCAGAGCAGAGCTGGTGGATCTGGAGCAAGAGACAGGAGCGCCCGTTTCAGGGGTTTTGCACACACTTGGCACTGCCAGACATGGGGTGGGGGGAGCAATAGGGGATGTGCCCAGCCAGGGTGCTTTTGCAAAGCGCCTACCCACCCGGACTCTGCGTGTTGTGATTTTCTTTGCCATTCCAAGAAACACAATCATAAGTGACGCTATTAAACCCCACCGAACTGGCCAAGGGCAAGAGTGGGTGGACACTGTCCCTGCACACCTCGGGTGGCTGTGGGGCAAACACGAAGGAGGTGGGGAGGAAGGGGGGG
>NW_010204089.1:0-8991 GCF_000695765.1 Mesitornis unicolor
TACTATTTTTATATATTTATATATGTCTATATTTACACATTTTATACCTATCTACCTATTTATATCTATCCCATTAGATATTTACTCACGTAAAATTTAATCTGAAGCCGCAACTCCAGCTTTAAGTGCACAGCATCAACTTTTTCCTCGAGTTTTTCCTCGCAATAGTTGCATTTGCCACACTACTGCTTGGAGTAAAAGAACAAGCTGGGTAGGTGTACGTTTGGGTTGTCACACAAGTTGTTTTAACCTTTTTGGTTGCTTTCTTAGGGACAGGTAAGTTATCTGACTATATTGTAGGTATGCCACATATAACACAGCAGAAGCACTCTTTATAATATAAATATAACCACGATAATTTGTGTTTCTAGAGGTTTTATAGAGCTGGAGGGAAGAGACACTGAGTTCCCACAGAAGATCCAGGCTTAAAATCAGTTTGAGCCCACAGAAGGTTCCCCTGATGCTGAATGAGGGTGCAGGACCCTCCTCTGCCCTCATCCTTGGGGAAAGACCATAGCGTGAACCTCTCCTTGCCTGGGCACAGGAGAACCTGCTCAAAAACCCAATAAATGGCAGAAAAACCTTCCAGAGGCCTGCAGTATCCTCCTGGGGTCCAGAGCATCCAACCATGAGGCATAAACCCCTGGGACGCCAGGGTTCGTTAGGTCTGGCACTCACAGCATCGCTCCCGAGACAGCAAAACACGCCTTTCCCAACCTCCCTCCTCCGAAATCCTCAGCTCCAATGCTATCATATGGCTTCACTGTGAAATCGCTGGCCCTTCAGATATTTTCCTTACATTTGACCTGAAACGCAGCGGGTGATCTGCTGCTTTCACTGTGAGGTGGGACCAGCAGAGATGGGATTTATTCAGCATCTGATCCAGCATCAGCAGAGCTCTCCACGCACTGAACACACAGGACACTTTCTAAACTGAAAGAGAAACTCATTCCTCATTTTTCACTTAAAGGATGCCTTCAGACACCAGATGATAGTGTCCTGTTCCTAGATATTTACTGCAAAATAGCAACGTTGCTGCAGGAAAGAAGAAATCCTGAGCCAGGAAAGACCCAGGGACTGTACTGTACCCACCGAAATGCATCATTTCCAAAATAAAGAGTGTAAATTTGACACAATTACTCAGGAAAGACACCATCTGAGTCTGAAATAAGTCAAATTAGGCTTCACTGATCCTCTTCCACGAACGTCATGGGCAACACAAGGGTGAAGAAGAGGTGGCAGCTTCAGCTGCCTCTGAAAAAGTCTGATTTAGGAAATAAAACCACAGCACTGCCAATGAGGGCACTGTGAAGTTCTTCATACTCCAAATGGTATCGTAGATTTCCAATAAACAGGGACATCTTTGATTATTCCCCAAAATCACCATTGGGTAGATCCAAATGTGCAGAGGAAAGCAAGCAGGAACCAGTCTTGCCGCAGGTCTTGAAGGGATCATTTCCATTTGCCCATTGCTTACAAAACCCAAATAAAATAGAGGGAGATGGACAAATAAGCAACCAGAGCAGCACATTTAAGCTACCAGGAGGGAGAACATCACTTAATAAAGCAGTTTTGTGGGCAGCACCAGAGCTGGAAACCTTTATCTTGGCCTCTGCAATCACCACTTGAAGCACTCTGTTGACACAAGAGAACATGGCTCGATTTCAAGCACCGTTGAGGTCGAGTAATTTTCAAACATCTTTTAATGTTTGTAGATAGTCCAGAGGGAAGCTGGCTGAAAAAAAAAGATCTCCAAAGGCAGCCACGTGCAAACGGATACAAACCCCTTCAAATCATTACAGCGCCAGGCAGGAGGGAGGAGCGGAGAGTGAGGAGGGAAAGGTGAAGATCCAGACTTGCAGCCAAACTGCTTAAAGCTTTTATTTATATCCAGTGCCTCCATTACAGGTTTATAGGATGCCTCAGGGAGCAATTCCAGCAACCCAGACCGGTGCTTCAAAAGTAAGATTTTAAGTGTAATCCGTACTCTTCTTTCTTCTGGCGGTATGAATACTCACATTAGAAGGAGGTCATTCTCCTGTTTTCTTCTGGGTAGCAAAAACGGATGAGAATTCAGATAAAAGATTAATACAGCTGGAATTAAACCAGTTTTAATGAATATCTGTGAAAGACTGCTGATGAGCCTGGGTTAGAAACAGAGCATGTCAGGGAAAAGAGGCAGAGCAATATACAGAGCTTCACTTGAACTCACGAGCTCAATGGAGAGCCCTAAAAAGTCTTAATTAAATTTACAAAGGACAAAATTAGCTGCTGGTGTTTGTATTACGGCATCTTCAGGAAAGTGGTCGAGCAGTGAGACTTCTTTGTGCTGAGTGGCGAAGTGTGGGGAAACTGAGGCACGGGAAGGTAAAGGACCTCCAGCACATAGCAGCATCTTCTAAATCCAGTTCAAGCCTCGAATCGGGTTGTTTGGATACCCAGGATGTCAAGGTGAACAGCAAAACACCTCCTGCAACAGGCAACACGCTGAGGCTGGAGATGTTGTGTTATATGGGGCTAAATGTTGCTCAAATCCTGGTGACATCTCTGGTTTCTTACTGGCCTTGGTAACTTGGTGTGCAATCCAGATTACCCATCGCTCCACATCACTTCTGCCGTGTATGGAGACAGCTCTGTTTTTATGGTGGGAAAAGAAAATGCAGCAGGTCCATGAGATTGGGGATGTCTGTGCATCTTCATTCTTAGCTTTGGCCAGCTGTTTTGCATATCTGCCTGCTTTGGACATCCCTTGCTGCATCTACCACTGGCAGCATCACTTTGAGAGCTTCAAAGGAAAGCAAAGTTCAACCCTCCTGCCTGTCTGCAGCAACATAGCAGCATGTTTTCACAGAATCCCAGAACGTTAGGGATTGGAAGGGACCTCAAAAGCTCATCCAGTCCAATCCCCCTGCCGGAGCAGGAACACCCAGATGAGGTTACACAGGAAGGCGTCCAGGCGGGTTTTGAATGTCTCCAGAGAAGGAGACTCCACAACCTCTCTGGGCAGCCTGGGCCAGGGCTCTGGCACCCTCACTGAGAAGAAGTTTCTTCTCAAATTGAAGTGGAACCTCCTGTGTTCCAGTTTGTGTCCGTTACCCTTTGTCCTATCATTGTTTGTCACCGAGAAGAGCCTGGCTCCATCCTCGTGACACTCACCCTTTCAATATTTATAGACATGAATGAGGTCTCCCCTCAGTCTCCTCTTCTGCAAACTAAAGAGACCCAGCTCCCTCAGCCACTCCTCATAAGGGAGATGCTCCACTCCCTTGATCATCTTTGTAGCCCTACGCTGGACTCTCTCCAGCAGTTCCCGTCCTTCTTGAACTGAGGGGCCCAGAACTGGACGCAATATTCCAGATGCAGTCTCACCAGGGCAGATGATTCCTTTCCTCAGGAGATTATTCATTCCCTTGTACAGATCCACCCCAAACGGGATCAGGATGGTTCACCTTTTTCCCCAAGTTAAAACTGCTCCCACAACACCCTGCAGCATTAAGTTGTATGGGTATTCATGAAAAAAGGTGGGCATGTGTCAAGGTTTAGGATGCTCTCTATAAACCCCTCTGTCCTGCCCAGAAGAGGGAGAGAAAAAGAATAAGCGAGAGAGACTTATGGGTTGGAAAACTAAACCAGGTTTAATGAAAAAAATAATAGGAAAAGATAATAATGTATAGGAAAAAAATGAGATCTATACAAATATGTACAAAATCAGTATCTAATCCTCCTTCTCTCCAATGATGATTATGTCACCAGAGGAGCAGGATTATGTCACTTTGGAACAGGACACTGGAAAAGTCCCAGACTGGACCCAGCAACAGACGGGAGTTGGATTATCATAGCACCATAAAATCATAGGATGTATTGGGTTGGAAGGGACCTTTAAAGCTTACCCAGTCCAACCCCTGCAGTGAGCAGGGACATTGGTACCAGATCAGGTTGCTCACAGCCCCATCAAGCCTGGCCTTGAAGATCTCCAGGGATGGGGCCTGCACCACCTCTCTGGGCAACCTGTGCCACTCATCTACCACCTCATGGGGAAGAGCTTTTTCCTCATATCCAACCTAAATCTCCCCTTTTCCGGTTTAAAACCATTACTCCTCATCCTATTGCTAGATGCATCAATGAACAAACAGCTCTTCCCCAGATTTCTTATAGGCACCTTTCAGGAAGGGGATTCAGGAATGCACAGATTGGGATCAAAGCAGAGGAGATGGCAGAGCTCTGCTTGGACATCGGCCACAGCAGAAGAGAGCTCAACCCTGTGATCCCTCAGCTTTACACCGAAGATGATGTATATGGGATGGGGTACCTTGTTGGTCAGTTTTGGGTCATTGCTCCTCCTCACAGGTGCAAAACCACCCTTACAACACCCCAATACAGCACCCACAATGTGGCAGTGGCCTCGGTCTCCACAGGTGCACGTACAACGAAGGGCTATATTTACATACTATAATTAATAAAAACTATAAGCATCAAGTGCTATTCCTATAAAGCAGACGCTGTCTAGAAAACCATGCCGTTCGTTTCAAAAACTACAGTCACTTAGAAGAGCCTTAACTGAAAAGTGAAATAATTGAGGATTAGTTGTGTTTGGCTCAAATTGGGACAGGATGACAGCAAAGGCCCCTTCCCACATTGCCTTTCAGAGGAGACACAGCATCTAACAGGCACCAGTGACTGATGAAGATGCTCCTCTAAGCCTGTGCTGGTACCCAAATATCTGACCCCAAAACCATTTCCTAAAGGACGATTTTCCTTCATGCAGCCAGACAAAGCACAAACTACTCCACCAAGCCCCGAGTATCTCGCCTTTTGCTCATACCCAGCAGATGTAAGGAGTAAATCTGGAGTTTTGTGACAGATGCTGTGGATTTCCTAGACAGACACCGCACTCCACGTCAAAGGCACATTAAGAGGATTGCGATATAGCAATAAATAGCTATTTTTCAAGCTCGATTTCTCCACGCTCCCATCATTTCCCATTTTGGTGTGGATCCTTACCATAAGCAAACTCATCACTGCCCAGATAACATTGCCCATTGGATGCAGAAACCACATTCGTTCACACAAGGCTGCGATATATGAATTTTTCCTTCAAAAACCGAGGAGTGCTGGTGGTTTTGCTTCACTTTTCTGGAGCAAAAGTGATCCATTGGTGCCTGAGGTGACGAGATGTGACACAGCACAACCACCCCCCATGCAGCAGCTGCTCTGACAGCCGGGACATCATCCTCCAAGCACCCAAAACTTCCTCCTATGTTACTGCTTAAGCCTTTTCTTGGCAAAAAAAGCAGTTTGCCTTTAAATCAAGGCAGCTGAATGCATCTCCCTTGCCCCACAGAGGACCAAAGATGCGAGCAAAACACTTTATGTCATGCTGAAGTAGCCCCATCTGCTTAAAATCCAGATGCCCACAATGGTTTGGTTGCCCAAACTGAAGTCCCATCCTTCACCCCAGGTGTTGGTGGGTTATTTAACTTCCCCCTTCCAAAAACAGGAGCAGATTTAATGAGGATTCCGCTTCATTAGGCCGTGGTGAAGCCGCAGATCAGTCTGGCAGGGGGAAAAGCAGTTTTTAAACGCATTGTGAGGGTCGACATCAGCGGGAGAGCAGAAAAGGAACCCTCACACATTCGGGAAGTGTTGGTTTTGCAGCAGCCTGCATGTAAATCCCACTAATTCCTTCAAAGGCTCTCTTACACTCATCTCCACAGATTATACGGTAAATACGCCTTAAGAAAGCGCTCTCTAACCCCAACAAGGCTATTCGAAAAATAAGGCTTAACCGCTTGACCCCTGATTATCTTCAGCATTTCCCCCATCTGTCTCCAATGCGCAAAATTCAGCCTCAAAGCAACGCTTCCTTAAGGTGCTGCAACTGGATGTTAATTATTACAAACCTATTTAATGCCTCAAATGAACCAGTGACACAAAAGCAGCCAAACTGTCCCAAAAAAAGAGCTCACGAACGCGAGATCCCTCCTGAAAAGCGTCCCAGGTACATGACATTTAAGCGGTATTTCTGCTTTCAAGTGCACAGTCTTGCACAAGATTAACCCAAACGAAACGAGTTCAACCCAAATCCTTACACGTTCATGAGCTCCCGCGTGGTGACGTTAGTAAGAAACCTCTCCAGCGACTCTGCGTTTTGCAGCGACAACATTTACCAAAATCCGGGAGCTGTGAATAAAACCGGAGTCGCTCGGCGGCAGCTTCCATTCAGTACAGCAGCCTGCAAAATACACGAAATTTGGCAAACATTAAACTGGCATCGCTCATCCGCCAACTTCGGGGTTACCTCCAACCTACTTGGGTACCACAAACTTCTGGCCCAGGTTATCTTTAAGGTTCACCCACCTTGAATTGCAGCCAGGTGTTCATTTTGCCACCGAATACATAAGAGGAGCTGGCGGTGGTGACAAGTTCCCATTTTTTTCTATGTTTTCCAGCTTATTTTCAAGTCTTCAGCTTGCTGGGGGCCTGGTGCCAAAGCCCAACGCCCCCCTCCTGATGGCTGTAGGCTCAGAGAGCAATTCCAGCTGCCCCCTGGCATCTAAAAATGGTGTTTTACCCTTTCCAGCCTGGTCTGCACGCTATTTAACATCTAATATAGACAACGTAAGCAGCTTTTGCATATGAAGGCCTTCCACTGAGTGCAAATTACAAGTTAGGCCTCTTCAGGGCAAAAATCTGCCTCACCGTGCAATCGAAAGCACCCAGTGAAGTCCTGGTCCTACAAAAGGGAAAAGAATGCAGAAATACATCTTAAAGAAGGGAGACACATCTTAAAGTAAGTAAATACTTCTTAAAGAAAGGAGGAGATGGACCAGGAGCCTTCACATCCCTGATCCATGAGGAGAGGGCACAGAGCATCCTCTTGCCCATGGAAATGGATCTTGGCTGGGGAGCGAGACGGCGCTGACGTCCAGTTACGCTGCCTTAATGAGGCTAACGATAGATGGGTGTTTTAGTAGTTCTCACCCTGAGTATTTGGAGGGTTTTTGGTTTCAGGAGAAAAGGAGGATGCAAATCCACGGCATGGGCTCGGTGTGGGGCATGCAGATGGGTTAAAAGGAGCTGCAGGCACGGTCTGGCATCTCCGAATCCCGACGATGTGGCTGGACCACGGACATAGCAAAGCATGTAAGAAGTCACCCCTCAGCCTGAGGCCACCCTCTGCCACAGGGACATAGATGGGTTTACCTGATCTCCCTGAGCAAAATTCCTCCATCTTGAATTAAATACAAGCACAAAGCAAAAGCGGCTGCATTTGGGTGGCGACACATGAAAGTGTCTGCAAAGCACTGTAGGATCCTTCAGGAAAAATGCTAAATAACTGCTCTATAATTCAATATATGTTAATATATTCACTGCTGATTTAGACTCTCCAAGTCCCCAAGAAAAGAAAAAACAAGAAAACCAGTGCTTGCTGAAATGTGATGATGCCAAGGGATGGAAACGGTTTGAGGACTCTCAATGTTCAACCAAGTCTTGTACGGGGTGCAGGAAAGACCCCGTTACAGCAGGGTATGATAAGGAATGAGCCCCACACTCAGACATGCAGGGTTTGACCTGCAAGCCACAAATTGGCCCCTGTTTCCCATTTCTGTGGTTGCCAAGATCAAACCCAAAGTTTGCCTCAGGCCTCAGGCCTCAAATTGCACCAGGGGAGGTTTAGGGTGGATATTGGAGGAATTTCTTTACAGTGAGGGTTGTCAAGCACTGCAAGGGGCTGCCCAGGGCAGTGGTTGAGTCTCCATCCCTGGAGGTGTTTAAAAGACAAGGAGATGTCATGCTTAGGGACATGGTTTAGTGGAGGACTTAGGGCTGGTTCAGTGGTTGGACTCGATGATCTTAAAGGTCTTTTCCAACCAAAACCATTCTGATTCTATGATTACAGCAATGGCCCTGGTCCTGCCTCACTTCTCTGCTGCCCCAGAGGTGCCTACAGCGTTTGCCTGGGATGACCTCGCCAGGGCAGGGCTCCAGACCACAAAGCAAGCAGAGCACTTGCCCTCTTTCTTCTGTAGACGCATGCCATTAATTGCTGCTGCTTCTGCACTGTAATGTATTTTTGTTCACCGCTTGGAGCACTTTTAGCCACGTAACTGCCCTGCTTTGTAAAGGCTTTTCAGCGGACACGAACCTACTGCTTGGCCGATGTGCCCGAACTTAAAGACGCTAAGCAACACCATGCGTTTAACAGACTTAGAGCTATTCTAGCACGTGCTAAATTAGGGGAGTGTTTGAAACGCATTCATTAAGCGCCTCACACATCACCTGCTTTTACACTTTGAGAACAAAAATTAAAAATACCAATCACTGCACACAGGAATACTCTTCTCCACGGTCCCTTTTCAATTTTCCCCAGGTCCCTGGCAAATAATCTGCAATTGATTTTGTCACCCCACTTCTTTGGTTTCTCAGTGACCATTTAAACAAGTCACTGCTGGACCCCAGCCCTTGTTTCAAGCCTTCTCCTGCTTTGCTGCGGCGCTACCGATAACGCTCACATCTCAGCCCGAAAAACCCTCTTGAGTGCCTTGGCAGGAGGGGCAGGAAAGCACTTTAAAGCAGAAGGATTATTCTCCAGCAGCGAAGCACCCTTTCCTCCTGCCTCCAGCAACGGCAACCTTTCCGTGCCTTTGGTTTCTGACAATATCTTCCTCCCGCCGCAGAGTTACGAAAGGCCCGACCTGAAAATCAGCTCCAAAAAAACAACTGTCAGCAGGTTTGAAATCCGTGCACTGGGAGGGGAAGGGGAACCAGCTCGCCTGGGAGGCAAACTCTGGTTCAGCTTCACTTCGCTGTAGAAACTAAATTATAAATAAATAAATATAAATATATGAACACACACACACACATATCACAGAATCACAGAATATGAGGAGTTGGAAGGGACCTGGAAAGCTCCCCCAGTGCAACCCCCCCACAGCAGGATCACCACAGCAGTCACACAGGAACACGGCCAGGGCTTTGGGCGTCTCCAAA
>NW_010204089.1:9068-21085 GCF_000695765.1 Mesitornis unicolor
CTCCTGTGCTCCAGCTTGGGACCATTGCCCCTTGTCCTGCCATTGGACATCCCACAGCAGAGCCTGGCTCCTTCCTCCTGACACTGCCCTTTCCAAATGGATCCCCAGGAATGAGGGCACCCCTCAGGCTCCCCTGCTCCAAGCTCAAGGGCCCCAGCTCCCTCAGCTGCTCCTCAGCAGGAGATGCTCCACTCCCTCCAGCATCTCATCTTTGTGGCCCTGCTGGACTCTTTCAAGCCGTTCCTGTCCTTCTTGAGCTGAGGGCCCAGCACTGGACACTATATATATATCTCTCTATATATATATCTCTACACACACACACACACATATATACTCGGACAGAAAACCTTTGACCAGCCCAAAGTAATGATGCAGAAGATCTGCAACAGGGCTCCGAAACGTCAGCGGGGTGTGGGTACGCAAAAGCATCCACAGCTTTCGTTCTGCTCCAAAGCAGGGAGAGCATCTCTACGCATTTCCACTGACGACACATCAAGGATGTATTTGATTTTAATACACGCTGATCCTTGGTGGTTCTGTGACCTTCGTTGTCTCATTGGCCAAGTGTATATTTCACAGACCAATATATTATACACCTCTAGGTAACGAAAGCGTGTGTATAATCTGATAAACCACTATGCCAGGCTGGGCTCAGATGAACAATTTCAACTCTAGTGTTACCAGTATTTTATAATTCAAATAGATTATTAAACCAAGAAATCACTGTCTACTTCTTTCTTTTCTCAAGCACTAGTGAACGCTGCAGAGGATTTGACAAGTGCAGAGTTAAGAGCTTGAAAAGCCAAACTACCGAGAAAACTGCGAAACCTGCTTAAGAAATACAGCAGAGGTACAACATTTTAACATCTGGCTACTTTTCAATGCTGCTCGCAGAAAACGCCTGCAAAATGGCCATTCAGGAGCCCATCTTTATTATCTCAACGCCATCAACACCAAGTAGATTTTGCCACTTAGTAAATGCAGAGGAATATCGAGGCGTCTTACGAGTTTCAAGCCTGGAAAGCCATTTCAACATCAAGAGCCTCAAGAAGCAATAAATCACAGCGATTCAGAAAGGAGTTGGTTTTGACTCCGGTATTACTGAGCTAAATTACTTGTACCATTACAGAAAAGTCATTCGGGGTGTGAGAAACGAGTGCTTTGGTGATAAGGATAGCGAGATATCGGTGGTAAGGAGGAAATGTAAGCTCCATTTCAAGGCGGAGGTGCCACAGCCGTAACTCTGGAGCCGTCTCTTCGCCTTCCTCCAGGGACCGACTCAGCATCGTCACCGCATCCTTCTCCGGAGGGATGAAAGCACATCACAGGCTGATAAAAGGCAAGCAGTGGTATTTCCTACAGGCCTCCAAAGGTGAGTGATTTTATTAAAAAAGAGGCTTTTCAGGAACCTGGTGAAAAAACAAAGCGTTCCTCATCAACACCTCACACCAAATCCACCTCCCCTTAAATAAATTGGCTGCAAAGGCGCTCTTCCCTAACGCCGCCGCTTCGCATTTGCAAATTACAAGCGGTAATGCCTCCGCGCTTGTCAGCAGGGATTTATCAACCCGCTCCCGTGTCGAAAGGTCGCACGAGTAAAGCCGAGCGCAGGCAGTTTTGGCCAGCGACCCCTCCTCTCCCTTATCTCCCATTGATAACGGTGACACGACTCGTAACGAAACAGCCTGAATAATTAAAAACAAAACTGTAATTAGCATCATGCGAGGCACTGTAAAAACCAGGCACGGAAATGCCCAATAAATGAACAGTCCCAAAACTCCTTTTACTGTGTCTGCACCTTCACTGGCATAAAAATCTCCCTCCCGGCCCATCCACTGCCAGGAAGCTCTGCAATGCATCCACACAAAGCTGAGAAAAGCTTAAGCCAAGCCCCTCTGTGTGAAATCAGGTGAAATCAGCTAAATTGGTCAAGTCAAGTGAAATAACCATCGTTATTCACTACATATATATTATCATAACCATGCATGAGGCACCCTGCTCCATACTGGTGCATATTTATTCCTTGTGGGTCGCGCCGCTGGATTTTAGGTGTTTTATTCCTATACTCTGCGGATTGAGCGATGCCTCCAGTTGTCTGCACTGCCCAGGGTCAAAATGCAACAGTTCATCCCTTGGAGTGACGTGTCATCCCCAAAAGCTCCCAAAAAGAGGTGACCGTACAGTGATGGGCTGACGGGGATGCAGAAGAAGCCTGGCCCAAGCACCTTGCCCTGGTGTCTTCCCACCAATGCCCACTTCAGCACCCAGCTGACCTCCACTGCAGTGCTAACAGCAGTATTTGCTGTTTTGTTACTTTTTAAACACATAAGATGTGTTCTAAAATACAGATGATGTACCTGTGTGGCTCAAACACAGCAAATTCAAGTCACCTTGTGATTTGTTGCCTCTGGGATGTCTCACTTCTGCTGGGGTCAGGACATCCTGTACTCCAGAAATCACAGTTATCCATTCACAGAACCACAGAATATGAGGAGTTGGAAGGGACCTGGAAAGCTCCCCCAGTGCAACCCCCCCACAGCAGGATCACCAGAGCAGTCACACAGGAACACGGCCAGGGCTTTGGGTGTCTCCACACAAGGACACTCCACAACCTCTCTGGGCAGCCTGGGCCATGCTCCAGAACCCTCACACTCACAAACTTTGGCCTCATCTGCAGCTTCAACCTCCTGTGCTCCAGCTTGGGACCATTGCCCCTTGTCCTGCCATTGGACATCCCAGAGCAGAGCCTGGCTCCTTCCTCCTGACACTCGCCCTTTCCAAATGGATCCCCAGGAATGAGGGCACCCCTCAGGCTCCTCTGCTCCAAGCTCAAGAGCCCCAGCTCCCTCAGCTGCTCCTCAGCACGAGATGCTCCACTCCCTCTAGCATCTCATCTCTGTGGCTCTGCTGGACTCTTTCAAGCAGTTCCTGTCCTTCTTGAGCTGAGGGCCCAGCACTGGACACAAGATTGCAGATGTGGTCTCACACTAGACCCAATCCTACAGTCTGTAAAACCTTATTCTCCTTTTCCTCCAAAAACTTGGAGGGGTTCCAGTGAACCACTGAGACCCCAGAATACATCATCTGAGTCTGTTATAGTGGACTGAGAGCATAAAAATGTCAAAATACACATTCTGAGATGATACCATCGAACTTGAGCGGGTGCAGTCACAATATTTCGGTAGAGAAAGATTTTAGAAGCTCATCTTTTCAATCCCAACGTGTCGCTGAAAGCGAGCGGCACTCAGCATCTCAGCTAAAGCCCAATTCAATTTTAGCCTGACTCAAAATAAGAAAACAGCACATTAATCCCAAATCCCGTAAACACAGAGTTGTAAACACTCCCCACCATCTCCCTCGCTCGTGCTGGGGAGGGTTGGCCCCTGTTCTCAACGCCCGTGTGAAAGCAGATGGTAGCCACCTAATTCGGATTCGGTGCAATCTGCTGCTGGTGGGGAAAAAAATAAAACCACCTCTCTGACAAATGTAAAACCTGGGAAGTTCAACCCACTTCTTAGTTTTGTTGGATGTTCTGTAACAGTTTTGCCAACAGACCCAGCTCTGCTCAGGGAGAACACATGCTCCTTGTTCTCAGCCTTAACTCCACTGCAAAAAAGCCCTCGGATAATTCTGGGCATGGTTCAGCTGTCTGCTTGCTTAGCTTTTAATCTGAATTTGCAACTTCCACACAGATCACTCACAACACCACGATACAGACAGACTGAGCTCATTTTTTATCATAGCACCGAAGATCTTATGAAAAATACATATGTATTACAGCTAAATGCTTTTTATCTTTAACGCAAACCCCGATGGTGGCCTGCTGATGAACATATTCCAGTTTGCTGAGGTTTTTCTGGTATTGTGGGGCACAAAATTGGATGCAGGATTTCGTGAACGCCGAGCAAAGGGGGTCAAGTCACTTCACTTTGCCTATTGGTCGTGCTCCTGATTAAAGAGCCTGGGTGATGGTGGCTTCCCTTGCTGCCAGCATCCTCAGTGGCCTCAAGTTGTGCCAGGGGAGGGTTACATTGGATATTAGGGAATATTTCTTTACTGAAAGAGTGGTCAAGCACTGGAAGGGGCTGCCCAGGGCAGTGGTGGAGTCCTCATCTCTGGAAGCGTTCAAGAAGCGCATGGATGTGGCACTTGGGGACATGGTTTAGTGGCCATGGTGGGTCTTGCTGCCAGCATCCTCAATGGCCTCAAGTTGTGCCAGGGGAGGGTTACATTGGATATTAGGGAATATTTCTTTACTGAAAGAGTGGTCAAGCACTGGAAGGGGCTGCCCAGGGCAGTGGTGGAGTCCTCATCTCTGGAAGCGTTCAAGAAGCGCATGGATGTGGCACTTGGGGACATGGTTTAGTGGCCATGGTGGGGTTGGGTTGGTGGTTGGACAGGATGATCTTAGAGGTCTCTTCCAACCTTATTGATTCTGTGATGCTGTGATCCAAGGACACAACCCCAAGCTGCTCCCCAGCCATCTCATCCTCAATCTGTACATTTAGTTCTCCAACCCAAGTGCAGGACTTTGCACGTGTCCTTTCCAAATTTCATGAGCTTCCTCTTGGCCCATTCCCCCACCCTGTCCAGGACCCTCCAAACAGCAGCCTTGTCCTCCAGTGCACACAATTTGTACCATCCCCAAATTCTATGAGTCTACTTTGCTTGAAAGAGTCCAGCAGGGCCACAAAGATGAGATGCTGGAGGGAGTGGAGCATCTCCTGCTGAGGAGCGGCTGAGGGAGCTGGGGCTCTTGAGCTTGGAGCAGAGGAGCCTGAGGGGTGCCCTCATTCCTGGGGATCCATTTGGAAAGGGCAGTGTCAGGAGGAAGGAGCCAGGCTCTGCTCTGGGATGTCCAATGGCAGGCCAAGGGGCAATGGTCCCAAGCTGGAGCACAGGAGGTTCAAGCTGCAGATGAGGCCAAAGTTTGTGAGTGTGAGGGTTATGGAGCATGGCCCAGGCTGCCCAGAGAGGTTGTGGAGTGTCCTTGTGTGGAGACACCCAAAGCCCTGGCCGTGTTCCTGTGTGACTGCTCTGGTGATCCTGCTCTGGGGGGGTTGCACTGGGGGAGCTTTCCAGGTCCCTTCCAACTCCTCATATTCTGTGATTCTGTGATACTCCATCAGGTCTACACGGATACTACCAGGACAGGTCCCAAGATAGACCTTGTGGTGCCCCACTTGTCCACTATCCTCACAAATCATTTTAACCTACAAGGCAATCAGGTTGGTCAGACGTGATTTACCCTTGGTCAATCCATGCTGACTGTTCCCAAAGTCTCCCTTTTCCTGCGTATGACCAGAAATTTGCTCCAAGAGTACTCACTCTACGATCACCAAAGCGGAACTGACTGCCCTGTAGCTCCTTAGGTCGTTATTGAGGTCTTAAGGAAGATGGGTGCAGTGGATGCCTTTCCCCATCACTGAGGGCTTCCCCAACCTCCACAAATTTTCAGAGATAACAGAGAGGGGCTTTGCTTTAACATCAGCCCCCTCTCAGCACCCGCAGATGGAGCCCACCAGGTCTCACAGACTTGGGAGTAACCCCCAACTGAACCCCTATCCACCGCTGATGTTCCTCTGTGTCTCAAACCTCTTCGCTCATCACAGAGTCCTGGGAGACTTTGGTGGTGAAGACCACAGCAAAGAAGGCACCGAGGACCTCAGCTGTTGGTGCCTCCATTGGTGCTAAATCAATTCAACCCTTTCAGAAAAGGCCACAACACAAGAGCAGATGATCACCCTGCTGCTCTTGACATCCCCTTGCAAACATCAACCCTAAAGCTCTGCCTTTCACAACACAAACCCAACAGGCCTGGGCAACGTTTGCAACCTCCACCCTTGCAGCCAGACTCTGCTTCTACCTCCCGTGCGCTGCTTTTTGGCATCTTTGAAAGCCAAATGAACCCCAGCGCCCTGTGGTGCCTCTGGCAGAGGGCGTAACACAACTCCTCAAAGTGAAAAACCTCTTTGACCCCATTCAAAGCTCAAGGATTAGATAGGTTTTTCTCTCCGAGAGATGAAAACCCGGCTAACACCGCTAGTTGATGAGTTAAGCCCCTTCGAAGCAGCCTGTAAATAACCCCGGCTTGACACAAATGCCAGTGGTCACAAAGCTTCAGAGTCCCTCTTCAAAAGCGGGCAATTTCATCTGACTGGGTTTCTCTGCGCAAGAATGAATTTCGGAGGCTGATGCTATGTGATACAATCAGGATGTTTCAGTTCCTGCAGATAAGATGACACTTCTCCTCCTACCCACAGCTCCACACTTCAGAAGCGTGACACAGATTTCCTACAAACCTACAAATGTTTGCTTCCCTCCTTTAGCAGCCTCAAAGTGCATTAACTGTATTTAAAAAGAAAAATAAATCACTAACCTGAAGTTACAGCGTCTCTGTGATCCCTGACGTTTTATACACATTAAAGGAAGCTTTCAATGAGCACGTTTATATTCACGGTGCTGCCTTGCTTTGGTTTTCTCTCCTGGGGAGAAATGCAGCTCCAAATCCCCTCACGACTAATGGCAAAATTAAAGGTAGAAACTGGACAACCAGCGGATGAGTTGGGAACTTCTGGGGAATATCCAAAAACCTACCGCGACAAAAGAGGAGACAGCGCTGCTGGTCATTGTTTTTCTATGTAAAATCATTGACTTATGTTCCTTGACTCATCCCAAATGATATTTTTCAGTATTTAGGTTTATAACCTCCTGTTACTGCCACCCTCAGCACTTCACCTCAATGCCATGGGGGATGAGGTGACATGGGAAGACTTTTCAGCGTAACTGATGCATTTTCTTGGTGCACTGATCCACTGCAGATAAACAAACGCTAAGAATAAAACCTGAAGTTATTCAGTACGAAAGATTATTTTATTTCTATATCAACATTAAGTTGTTCAGAAACCATCAATATCCACCTTCGAGACTTTGGCAGAACTAAAAGGAGAAGAAAATGATTGAGAGAACCTGCATTTCTTCCTCTTGGAGAGCTCAGAGTCCCAAATGGCTCTAACCCTAACCCTAATTTGGGTCCAAGTCAATCCCTTTTCACACCTCTCTTCAACAAGTCATTCACTGCAGGCACATTGTGTACAACACACATGAAGTATATTGATCCAGTGGCCCCTTAGCTGATGTCCTGCTCTCACAAGGGACCAAAACTCTTCAGGAGATGGAAAAGGGACTGGTCCAACAAGCCACCCCTTCCCTCTCCTCTGTGGATGAGAATTACTGGAAACTGCCTTCATCCTGGCAGAGGAGCTGGAGGGATTTGTTACTGACTCGCTCCTGTGCTAAAAACAAAGGCACAAAGTCTTTTTAACCCCTTTTGTGTTGGGAGTCCCCAGCACAAAAAGGACATTGAAGTGCTGGAGCGGGTCCAGAGGAGGCCACAAAGATGATCCAAGGGCTGGAGCAGCTCTGCTATGGAGACAGCTGAGAAAGCTGGGGTTGTTCAGCCTGGAGAAGAGAAGGCTCTGGGGGGACCTTATAGCGACCTTCCAGGACCTGAAAGGTGCCTATAAGAAATCTGGGGAAGAGCCGTTCACTGGAGCATGGAGCAATAGGACGAGGGAGAATGGTTTTAAACTAGAAAAGGGGAGATTTAGGTTGGATATTAGGACAAAGTTCTCCCCATGAGGTGGTAGATCAGTGGCACAGGTTGCCCAGAAAGGTGGTGCAGGCCCCATCCCTGGAGATCTTCAAGGCCAGGCTTGATGGGGCTGTGAGCAACCTGATCTGGTACCAATGTCCCTGCTGACTGCAGGGTTGGACCAGATGAACTGTAAAGGTCCCTTCCAACCCAGCAAATTCTGTGATCCTATGATTCTAACCCATTTAGATCCATCAAATCACATAAAGACTCCTCCACAGCAACTGCTTGACACACTCCTCGGTGCACAGAGCAAGAACATCCCTTCTCAAGCGATGCAAGGCTTTGCATTTTCCACCTGCTCTGCCTTGGAAAAGCTTCAGGGGCTGAACCTCGCCTGAATCCGCTGCTGCTGCCAAAGCTGAGCTGTTGTACCACAGCCTCCTGCACTTGTCCCAGATTAGGAACTTTGGGGGCAGGATCTAAGTCGGCCGCCAGCGCAGATGGGCCGTGCCAACGTTTAATCGAGGAAAGGTGCCACCAGGTGATGCTGCACCGGTGCCAAACCTCGCTCTGCCAAAACCGCTCTGGAGACCGTCTGCAGCCCTAACAGCACGGAAAGAGCTGAACCGGGGTCTGTTTTCTCCTTTGGAGATGGTCTAGCTGCTTTTCTTGGTTTATAAATCATATGTCACCACTTCAGAGACTGTCCCAAGCTGCTGGCCTGATGCCCGCCCTCAGGCTGCATCCAAGTCCCTGGCAAACCGAACCTGTATTAAACCCTGCGCAGCGCTGTCGCTGCACACAGCGTGGGTTTGAAATTATGAGCAAGCTCTTGACCCATCAGGTCATCTCTTCAATGATACCAAGACCAGGGGCTGAGTTTTAATGTCCTGGAGCCAAGAGGGAGACCACCCTCTGCCTCCTAACAGCATCATTTCACAGGATACACCTCTCCAGGAGGACTCCTGCTCACTTTAAAGGTTACAGGCGGCTGCAGGAGATTTATTTTCATGAAGTAAGATTTTTATCCTGCTTTTTACAAGTCATCTGATCTCACAGTGTACCTCAGCTATAACATTAACTGCACAAATTCACACGTACCCAGGCAGAAATGTTAAACAGGGCATGCTCAAGAAGCGGAGGATGATGTGCAGGCAACTACGAGGGGTACAGAGAGATGCCAGGTTTAAGAGCATTGCAGCATCTTGCTTAGAGCAGGAGACAGGCACATGCCACCATCTTTCACCAATCATGTGAGAAAACTGTGGGAAAGAGGACTAAATCAAAGGGATAATTAAGAAGGGACCATTTTTGAGAAATGACTGATCATCCAACAGCATAAAACCTGGAGAAAGAAGTCAACGCTGAGTCCTGACATCTCCTTCAGCAGAGCCTCCCACTTCCAGCCTCTGCCACATCGTTGCTACCTTTTCCCCTGCCAGCAATGAAAATTTTCCTTGAAAATGGTGTAAAAATGTGCAAGAGCTCCTCTTGCCCACACATGCGAGCAATTCCCCTATTGCTGTTCAGAGCTGCACCCATGCTAGACCAGCAGCAAGAGACACCAGCGATGTAACCTAAATTTAAACACAAACAGCCTTTCAATCCTGGACCTAGAAGCCTTAGGTTTGCCATTCTTTGCTATTTCTTTCCAAAAAACCTTCCGAAAGAAAGAAAAATTAAGAATATTGGGAACCTGTTGCCCCAAAGGTCAGTCCAAAGGGAAAGCAGATTTCTGGGGCACGCTGCTTTCTTCCTCAAGCTCTCAAATCCTTTAAAGCAAAGCGGAGCTCTCCAGGCTCCCCCTATTTCCAGCAGATCGATCTCAAATACCCAAAAATCAGCAGGTATAATGATTTCAGAAGCAGACATTTAGCTGTAAGTTGGACAGAAACGACAGGTCAGTGAGCAGTAGGTGAGATATTATGGTACCCCTGACTACTTGGCCTAAATAGGAATAAGTCTGTGTGTGTCTACAGCAAAACAGGGGAAACCACAGTGGTCTCATAAGAATGCAATCCACTGCCTCAGAAAGCAGTTTCGGCCAGATCTTAATGCTGTGGAAATTACATTTGCTTCAGCAATCAAATCTCCCTCTCATTACCTCGCTGCTACTGGGCTTCTGCTATAATTGACACGATCACTTGTAACGCTGAGGAAAGTTCTGATTTTAGAACAGCCCATTCCGCCCTCTTTTCCTGTAGTACTTTAGACTCATCCATGTACACAATCAGATTTTTCCTTTTCCATATAAATACTCCTTTCGAGGAAAATAAATTCAAAATAGTTGAGATTTCCCAGCAATGAAGAGCATAAACAGAGCGTAAGTCTCAAAAAGAGTTTCTGAAAGGACAAAAACACTTGGTTTTTCACTCGAGAGGATCAAGCTTTGCAATTATTTCTGTCCTTAACACAGGGAGACAAAGCCCCTCTGACCACTCTCATTCACACAGAATCACAGAATCGCTCGGTTGGAAAAGACCTCTGAGATCATCACGTCCAACCGTTCCTGTCTACCCCCTAAACCATATCCTTAAGTACCTCATCTACCCGCTCTTTAAACACATCCAGGGATGGTGACTCCACCACCTCCCTGGGCAGCCTGTTCCAGCCTCTGACGACCCTCTCAGGAAAGAACTTCCTCCTTATCTCTAACCTGAACCTCCCTTGGCACAGCTTGGTGCCGTTTCCCCTTGTTCTATCCCCCATCACCTGGGAGAAGAGCCCAGCACCCACCTCTCTCCAAGCTCCCTTGAGGCAGTTGTAGGTGGTGATGAGGTCTCCCCTCAGCCTTCTCTTCTCCAGGCTAAACAAGCCCAGTTCCCTCAGCCGCTCCTCATCAGGCTTGTTCTCCACGTGGCTGTCCCTGCTTTTCTGCAGGGAAATCCCACATCTCTCCCCTTTCAAGCAGGGGTCAGTGACACAGCAGTCGGAGCTGGGACCCATCACACTGAGCAGACTCAGTTCTGGCCTCTAGAAACCCTTCTTGGTGATAAAACTGCTTTTATAGGAATATTTCTCCCAGTGGTGAGCACAAGACTGCTCGTTATAAAATCCTGTCCCACGAACAAACAGCGCTGGCATAAAACCTTCTCATCCTCTGCCAGCAACAAGCAGATTAAACTCTTCATAAAATCACAGAACGGTTTGGGTGGGAAGAGACCTTTAAAGGTCCAACCCCTGCCATGGGCACGGACTTCTTCAACCAGACCCAGGTGCTCAGAGCCCCATCCAACCTGGCCTTGAGTGTTTCCAGGGATGGGGCATCCACCACTTCCCTGTGCAACCCGTGCCAGTGTTCCAACACCCTCTTTGTAAAAAATCTCTTCCTCATGTCTGGTTTCCTTATATCCTCAGCTCTTTTGACTCCCAGGTCCTCTCTGTACGAACTCCTCTTCCCCTGAGCAGCGACTCGTACTCCTCCAGCAGTTACACAGGAGTCACACATCCCTCTGTGCTCGCAGCCTTACTCCTGCGCTGCTCAAACCCAGGCGGGACTGAAAAGACAGCTGAAAAGAAATGCTAAAACAAAGAACCTAAAGCTTAAACGTCTGGTATTTCCTCTTTACACCTCTTTGAGCACTCACCGTTCATTGAGCCTTTCATTTCCTTCTCAAATAACCTCCCACCGAGTTAAACCAACACAATCGAAGGAAATCTCAGTAACCAGGCCAACACACGGAGCTACAAAGCACGGCGAGATCTGTCGCGCACCCTGCCACGCTCTGCGATGCCGTGGATGCCGCCTGTCTGAGCTGCAGGAGGAAAAGCAGAGCCCTGGACTCCGAATATAGCATCGTTTCTGCCAAAAATCGGATCTTCAAAGAGCAATGCAGATGAAGGAGCAAAGGGTGCGATGAAGCTCAGTGACTTACGAGTTGGTGTCTCCTGAACTCACTTGTGGACTCTCTGATAAAACACATGGGAGCTTTTACTTCACGGTAAGTTTTTCTCTTCCCCTCCTCTTTCACGGACTCTGCAACAATTTGGTATCTTCAAAACCCACACTGAAAAACCCAGCTGAAATCGGCCAAATTCAAAACCTATGGCAGGGACTGCCTCTGTGTCTCCTGTTAATCATCACAATACGCATCAACTAATTTCAAAAAAGGCTAAAGATCACATGTTTTGTGCTATGCTTTTTCATGATTCAGATGCACTTTCCTTGGGGAAAAAAAACCAAACAGTAATAGCACATCAAGAAAGAAGCTAAGGATCACTATGGAAAATGCTGATCAGGTTTTCTCCTAAGTTTTTTAAGAAGTAGTGTAAATGCAACCACTATTTCTCCTAAATGTTAGTCATGTTTGAGGAAAACTCAATAAAATTGGCAAGGACGAGCCAAACTTCTTCTCCTTGCACTGGAGGAAAATCTGGGTGCACCAAAGCTTTGATCACAGAATCGCTCGGTTGGAAAAGA
>NW_010204090.1:0-24792 GCF_000695765.1 Mesitornis unicolor
CGTTAGCGGACCCATCCCTGGGGCTGGGGTGTCCCGCTGGGGCAGGACCCTGGCGTGGCCGGCAGCCCGCGGGGGCTGGGGACTGCTCCTGTGCCGCGCAGGGGGTCAGCATCTTCCACCTTCCACCCCATCATGGTCGCTGGGGTCCAGGGCTTTTGTTTGGAGGGTAACTGTTATAGAAAATCTTATTTTTTAATATATTTTTTTTTTGTGGGGCGGTGGTGGTGTTGTAGTAACACATCGGTACATTTTAAAAGGACGTTGGTGCATTTTAAAAGGCTGTGTTATTACTGGAAAAACGGGGTAGTTTGTTTTTGTTTGTTTTTACACATGGGACCACTGTGAACAGTTATTCTTTCCCCACTGGAAATTCACGCTTTAGTGAAACCTGTCACATCCCCTGGCTAACCAAAGCCACTCACGAAGTACTGTCAGAAGGGGAAACCGGTTCTCCGGTTAAAAATGCTGTGATTCAGTCATACTTTTGTGACCTGAACTTTGCTGACACCTAAAAAAATTGCAGGGACTGCAACCCCAGCCCCACTGGTTTTTACGATCCGTTTCAGCGCTCAGCAGTGCCGGCTGGCTCGGGACTTCAAGCAGCCCGGAGGTTGTCCAGCAATAACTCAGCTTCAGCATTTATTTCCTCACTAGTACAGTGCTCCAGCAGGGCGCAGAAATGCGATTGAAGAAATGTACACATTAGTCAGAGTTATTGTCATTTTTCCTTCCCTGAAATATGTAACTGTTCACAGAGGGCAAGTGAATGAGAGGCAGGCGTTCCATTAGAGACTGTCCAGAGAAATAGATGCTTCTCTAAAGAGGTCTTAATGCTGCTTTTCATATGAAGTAGACTAATTGAGTTTTCACTAGACTTCATCTAAAAGCAAGACATTTCCCTAGTGATGGTAAAGGTTTTGTCTCATTTATCTTTCCCTTTTGGTTGCCTGGAAGCTGAATGCACACCCGGAGGCAAAAGCAACTGTAAAACAGAAAATGAAATTGCAGATACCGGTGCTTTAATAAGGGACGCTCACTTTGCAACTAAATATCTTTCTGTCGAGAGTGAAAATGGGAGTTTCAGCCAAGTTGTAGAGTCATATCATGTATGCTTTCAGTTTATTAGCTCATTTGGAGGCAGGCTAAAGAGAAACCAGAGATGGACATCTCTGCACATGCTCACTGCCAGTCCATGATTTTTAAAGTTTGCTGTCTTGGCTGTTTTACAATTTCAGGCTAACAAAAGCTCCAAGGCTGTGTTCTATACTAACTATTATTTTGTAAGTTGATTATTCTTGAGTTGCATTGCAAAATGTAGTAAGTAAGCAAATACATTAAAAACACCTCTTTAAAAACACTTCATAAATTAAACAAACAAACAAAAAGATGACCATATTGTACATGAGGTTTGGTTTTGGGAGGGGCCCTCTCGGAGGAAAGGATGTAGGGTAGATGTGTATCTCCTCTAAGTAAACAACATACCTGGTCTTCCCAAATTTTGCAAACTGTCAAGCATTTCAGCTATACAGCTAAAGGATACTTAGATTGTATGGTCTGAACCACATTTATATGGCTAATACAATCTTGGAATGGAGAAGGTGAAAATCAGAATACCCATGCAATCTTAAATGCAATAAAAATGTTACACTCGCTCTATCAGCTGGTATGCAGAAACGAAACAAATCCTTACGGGGGTGCGAGTTTTATACTGTAGTAATACAAGCCTTGGCGTGTGGCACTTCATAATTATTAACTAGTCTGCAGGCGAGTTCTGGTGTAATGTGTCTGTTTGAACTTTAACGTCTGTGAGTGTATGTAAAATATCCACATTTTGTCTGTTTACAGAACAAAAGCTAGTTGTCAGGAGTCCAGCCAGACCTAAGTGAATGGAAAATGCTTCTTGTTTTCTGACAGTTCCCTTGTCTGGCTGCTGCAGGGAACACCCGACTGCTTTCCGTGGGTGAGACGAGAGCACCGACAGGATGACTGATCAAAGAGGGGCAGAGTTTTCCTTCAATTTTTACCTACCCGCTTCTCTTCCCTCTCCTCTAATCAGTTCTCATTAGTGGGCAGTGCTGATGAGCAGGTTGGGCTGGATGCTGACGTGCCTACAGCGAGGGATGCGCAGAGCGACCAATGCGGCCAGCACCGTCTCTGTCACTGTGTCCAATGCAAATCATCTCACAACAGGCAGCTTGGTAGCGAGAGTCCCAAGGTCACTCCAGTCTGTTTGCTCCCTATTCTACTACTGGTTTAGCTAATCATCTTTCTCTTTACTCAGCGGTAAGCAGGTATTTGAAGCTGTATGGTAACAGATTGCGAAGCTGGACCTTGGCAGCGGCATTGTGTTTCCAGTCATCAGCATTATCCAAGCAATTCTTCCATTTGGCCTTTCCCCTTCTCTTGTCCATCAACAATCTCTGTAGCTGTATGGCATTTCATAAAGATGCTTGCATGATTAGCCAGGCTTTTGATATGAAACACGAACTTTGGATTTGTCATCATCTGCATAAATAGAGAGCTCAGGAGTGAGAGAGAAATTGGCAGATTTGAGTTAATGAAATAAAACCGAGGTGAGAAGACAGTGCGAGCCAAGGTGCAGATGTGCTTTAGTCCTGTGCCATTGGAAATCAATAGCACGATTTCTCTTGACTTGAATGAGAGTAGTATTTGGCACTTATTAACAGGTTGCAGGTTTATTCACATCGTTACAGTTTCTTTGTCTTTCCTCCTAACTTCCTGCCATAAAGCTCTGGGGTAGATTGTATGATACGTTTAGTTTGTTATTGGAAACAACTTACGTGAATTTGTATATTAGTTACCACAGTGACTACAGGCAGTACTGCGTGCTGCATGAAGCAGTTAAAATCTTGCCCACCACGTGACGTATGAGGTGCCTAATTTTGCCATCAAGATTTCCTTCATTAGTACTGGCTCAGTGTGCGCTGTGTAACTTACGATATTTTAAATTAAGGCACCTGTTAGTAAGTGTGAGGATGAAGAGATGATATCACAAGCCTGTGAAGTAACACTCATGCTGACCTTTTTGTGGGTGTTCTCTCCACTTGTCATCTTGCACATATTAAACCACAGAACTGAGCTTTTCTTCATGTGATGTATTCTGTGTTTGTTAGCCAAGAAATCCACAGTTACACTTATGTCAGCCTTAGATAAGCTGTGTATTGACCACCTCAGGTCCATCCCACGCATGGTACATGAGGACGGTAGATGCTGCTGAGCTCTTCTCTGTGTAAATTATTCCACTGGAGCAAACACTCCTTGTAATGCAACTTTAAATTACAGATAGGCATTTTCAGTCTTGTTAATCTGTCTTTTCCTGATGTTATGCAGAAAGCAATGGCTGGATACAAAAATGCATTAATATTAATTAAGTTAATGTTAGTAAAGGAGCATGTAGCTCTCTAAAACATGGAAGATACCAAGTAAACCCCGTTAGGCTGCCTCCAGCAGTTTAACCCAGAATTTCTATACCCCGGCTGGTATACAGCTCCCTGCAGGTGCCCTCCTGTGACGTGGTCTGCTGGGACTCATTTGCTCTCCCTGCCACCACCGTACCTGGAGCTTGCAAGCGTTGCTGGTTGTGTTAGAACCTCAGATTTTGCAGATTTTTGTGTTATAACCGACAGATTTTGCCGTTTGCAAAAGCCAAGACCTTTTCTCCCTTTCTTTCCTGAGACTGCACTTGGGAGGCGATGGGGAGTAGCTGCAGGGGGCTCCCCTCCGCCTTCACCTCCCTCTCTCTGCCTGAGCGCCAGGACATCTTTTCTTCCTCCTCACCAGCAGGTGGAGGAAGCACTATTCTCCTCCAGCCGTTCCTCCAGAAAGCTCATTATCTGGGGAATTGATGACAAGCTGCAGCCCAACATGAAAAACAGGCATGCGGTGTGTTATGTGTGGTGGTGTGTGTTATTTATCTCTTTTGCATAGAAGGGCGGGCAGAAGGGTGTTGCCAAAGGAAATTGGTTTCTGAATTAAAATCTTGTAAAAAAAAAAAAAAAAAAAAAGGAAAAAAGAAAAAAAAAGAAAAACCAAAACCCAAACACAAGAAAACAAAACCACAACAAAAAAGTGCCCAAATTTCAGAGAAACAGAAATATTTTTAGTTGCAACTCCAGTGAAAATCCTTGCTTTGAAACAGCTCTGCTTCATGGTGCTTTTGGAGACTGGCACTGGGTTTTTGAAACCCTGCGACAGCAACAGATGTCACGAAAGGAGGACCTTTGCTTTGCTGATTGTATTTCTCCATATCACAACAAAACCAAAGCATGAATACCAACAAGGACAGCTCTGCCGTGTCACTAATTAAGGCTCTGTTGGCCACACAACCGCTTGTTTGTTTGTGGTGTGGTTTTTAAGGGTTCCAAATAACAAGATAAAAGCACACTTGTGGGTCACTGAGGACAGTGAAAGCCAGGTGGGGCATTTGTCCCAGTTCTCTCCTCTGCTTTGCTGATATTGCAGAAAATGTCTGTATTCCTTTCTTACCTCTTATGCACATGAATTCTCTTATAAGCTTTAATGACTTTTCCATCTATATTTCCTTTTTTTTTTTCTGAGAACTTTTGCTTCAGTTAGCACCTGGGTCACTACTTCACACTGATTTTTATCTTTATTGCTGTGTGTATCTTCAGTGGGATAATGTCCAAATCGGACACAGAACTGTTTATTTTTTGAGATTCTTTGTTGTTCTTATTAAGATATCTTCCTTTATTGCAGACACCAGTGGAAGTATCTACACAACACTGCTGTGATGTGAAGTGCTTGTACAGTACTTTGCACAGCAGGATCCCAATTCGTGAATGTGGCTTCCACAGCTATGATAATACACTTTAATAATCGTAACAATAGCTTGTATCACTACTTTTCTTTAGACATGAGAAAGAAAAACTTACTGAATAAAGCCAAAATCATCAGCTACTTTTGAGTAATACAACCTAATAACTGATTTTTCCAGACATGTAGAATATGTAGCAGGAGGGTCCTACAGATGACAGTCACCTCCCGCAGAGCTCGGTCTCTCTTGCCTTCTGGGCTGTGTCCTTACCCTGGGCTTTTGTCCCTGCGTGACGTTCAGCTTTGGTCTCCGTTCCCGATCCTTTTGTACTCCCCCTGTGCTGTTGCCTCTCGCTTTGTCTGCGTGCCAGTGCTGTGACCCATGTGGAGAGCGCTGCCTTGCTCCCTGCTTCTGAGCTGGGAGCTGCCAGCAGGCTCTGTGCAAACTGAGGTCTTTCAGGGACTCATAATGTGAGCAAATCTGGACAATGTTTTCATGGTGCTGAAGACACGTTAGCGAAACTCAGGTTATCCTCTGTAAACATTGTACCCAAGGATGGAAATTCCAAATCTGGAATGAACAGAAGTTGGAAAGAGAATGTGGGCTTGGAAATAGTTTTGCTGTTAAGTTGTTATTTGTTCCACTCTTAGTTATTAGACATGTTCTGAGACTCTGGTTTAATAAAAAAAAATAAAATTAAAAATCACTGGATTTAATCTGATGTAATTGGCAGTGGATATTGTAGGCTTATTACAATAGGAGTCACCACCTGGTTGTATAAAATTACTATAGTCTTCACATAAACGCTTGTATAACTGAAATGCCAGAGAAGACTTCAACATCAAGGGCTGGAGACAAAAATAACTGATTACAGCATGCAGGTCATTACGGGAAAGGCGGTAGTGCAAAATACTTGTTTTCTTCTTGTTGCAGAAGCAGATTTTTTCAAGGGAGTATAGTTCAGTAGTATGAAAGTCTGAATTAATGACTAGCCAGCAAGAGGTCATCTGAATACCTTAGCTTGTCAAATCTTTTACCAAATTCAAGAACAGCATGTTCTTTATGAGCTTACAGCGGGCTTTAGGTGATATTCCTTCAAAGATTTTGGACTCTTTTACAGGTGAAGAAGTTAGAAGTTTCCAAGAGACTTGCTTTCTTTTCTTTCTTTTTTTCTTTTTCTTTTTTTTTCCCTATTGGATTTAAATGATCTGCCCAAATTGTTCACTTCTCTATATCTCAGTGTATCCCCTTCTGAAGGAATACTGCTTAATATAGGGAAGTTAAACTAATTAACAGGGCACATTTTGACCTGATGCATACCAAGTGTGATCCCTCTAAATGTGAAATTCACAGCAGAATCTGAGCCAATGTTTATAAGGCAGCCTTCAGCTAAAAACACTATAAAATGCCTAAGTGTTATTACAAATGGTTTCACAGCACCATATGCTAGAGAACCCAACAGAATGGAAATTGCTTGTTCGAAGTCTTTCATTAGATATGGCTAAAATATACTGCATTTTTTGGTGGCATGTGTTCTAAAAATTATTATTATTTTTTAAGAACCGCAATGTGGATTTGCCATGTGGAGACAATTATTGTATATATTGTAGTTTGGGGTCATACATGTTGAATAAAACCGTGTGGAATGTGCAGTCCTTGCGAGCAATTGTTTATTCTTCACAGAACTGTAATCGTAGTTAGTCTGTGTTTTGTCTGGTAAATAAATAACTAGAGAGTCATTGCTGGAGTGAGGAATTGGGAGGAGGCATGACAGTGCCAAGGAAGAATGCCAAGTGTGGGTTGAAAACCAGTTCCAGGTATATCAGCCTTGAACACCGGCAGGTCAATGTGCGTACAGCCACAGTAATGCAAATACAGAGCATATGGGACGTATTTCTAAAGCCCACATACCAGGGATTTGGAAATTGGCTGCTGACCTTCACTTTGATGTGGGCACCTCCTTGGCTTGGATCTCCGCCTCCCGTACCACGCTTACGTACCCTCTATCTATGAGAACCAGGATGCTGACTCCAAAGCATCTTCTCTTACTGTACAACCATGCTCCTCTCAGTAGGACATCATTGTTCTTCTCGTTGTCATCTTGTACGTTCCTCCTGTGGAAAATGGGAGCAAACCATATGTTTTCTGCTGCAGCCCGGGATGATGCTCCAAAGTCAGAAGTGCGGGTTTGCCTCTGGGCTCAGGGTGGGATAGGAGCTCTCAGCACCGATGGCAAGAAGTCGCGGTGGCAGCTGCCAGCTCCTCTGTGGGAGTGACCAGACTCTCAGCAGCTCTTGATCTGGGCAGGGTTGGAGGCTGCTGCCAGTGCCCAGCTCTGGCCTACAGTTTTGATGGTTTGCATGTCACCGGTGATGGGTGTGCTGGTGACTGAATCTCTGACCTGCAGGTAGTATTGATCTTATCTCTTGCTTAAGTCAGGATTTGTCCCTGAGTTGTTCAGGCGTGCACCTGACATTTTATAGAAAAGCCTCTTGTCATTAGCCCTCATGGGTTGATGTACTTGGGATGTCAGAGGAAATGTTGCAGATGAAAAGGTCTCTGACTAAATATGCAAATAGTATTTGTCAGTTTCCCTCAAATATCTTCCAGCAGATGTGGGTACCATGTGTGTCTGTTTAATAAACTAAACTCAAAATAATTTCTACTTTGCTAGATATATGGGGAATAGCTGGGGGAGGGTGGGGAGCGAACTACAAAGCAAGGTAAAAACTGCATATGTGTGTTGTTATATTTGATGACCAATTCATTAAAGCCATAAGTGTATCCAGGCTTTCAATAGTGTTCTCCTGCTGTTGCTTCCTGTACTCCCTGGCTACAAAATCAGTCTCTATGGCTCTCATTTGTCTTACCCACATGAAAGACTTTGAGCATCTGCAAGTTATGATTTGAGAAGTATCTGCTTTTAAACAGAATGTATTTATCACAGTGTCTTCACAGTCAACATGGTACCTTGTATAAATTAGAAGATCCTAGACCTTTGAACACTAGGGGCCTGGGTGAGATACTTCGTGAGTGTACGGTGTCTGGCCATAACCATCAAACATCCTGGACCCACACCAAAAATGCCAGATGTTCAATAGATGTGGAGGCCCTCCCGTAACCTTTGCTGCATGTTGCAAAGGTGGGAGGGTGGAGGGGGTAAGGTTGTAGCCATCCTTTGCTCTCATTTGAGCTCAGTATTTTTTATATTTTGAACTAAAGACCATGGACCAACCCTCAATTCACCTTGTTAAACTATTGCATGGTATAGATGCTCAGTGTTCCCTAACTCTCCAAAGACAGATGGGATTTGCTTCTAGCTCTTGTGGTTTATGAGGCATCAGCCCTTGAAGCTGCCACTGTCTCGTAATGGGATGCAAGGGCTGGGTCTTGCTCAAGTGTGAACTTTTTCAGGCTCTCTTCTTACCAATGAAGGGAAATTACAAAATGCACTAATGGATGGTTCACTTCATTTAAAAAAAACCCAGACACACAGCAGTGTGGGGAGAGGGGTTGTCATGGCTGACACGTTCAAAACCATACTGACCAGTTGTAGGTGAATGCAAAATCACAGAATAAATGCAGGTCTTGTGATTTACAGGTATTAAGTCAGCTGAGGTCACTTAGGTCGCCTTAGCCTGGAGAAGAGAAGGCTCTGGGGAGACCTCATTGTAGCCTTCCAGTTCCTGAAGGGGTCCTACAAGAAAGCTGGGGAGGGACTTTTTACAAGGGCAGGTAGTGATAGACTGAGGGGGAATGGCTTTAAACTGGAAGAGGGTAGATTTGGACTAGATATTGGGAAGAAATTCTTTGCTGATGGGGTGGTGAGACACTGGCACAGGTTGCCCAGAGAAGCTGTGGATGCCTCCTCCCTGGAAGTGTTCATGGCCAGGTTGGACAGGGCTTTGAGCAATGTGGTCTAGTGGGAGGTGTCCCTGCCCATGACAGGGGGGTTGGACCAGATGATCTTTAAGGTCCCTTCCAACGCAAACCATTCTATGATTCTATGAGATTAATGTGTGACCAATGTAACTATTAATTCCTGGATGACTCTTCGGATTCCTCCCCTCCCTGCTATTGTTTCCCACCTCACCTCAGCCACACGTCCAATATGGCACCTGAGGCCCTTTGCCTTTGGGTCCCCAGCGATGCTGGCCTGGTGAAGAGGAGGATCTCCTGCACCTTGTGTGAGGCTGGCTGCATCCATGACAAAGCATCGGTGCTTGGCAGGCTTCTCCATCCCTCTTGACTTGCCTTGCCTTGCCTTGCCTTCCTGGGCAAGGGGCATGTTGGCTCCAGAGCCCCTTGGCTACCCTAGTCCGTGGCCGACATGTGGGACAACTTAAGCAGAGAGGCTGGAGGAGCCGAGTGTCTTTGTTCTGAGGTCTGGCGGCTTGAGGGACTTGCAATTATCCTAATGTCTCGCTGTGCCATGGTGCTGAATCAGCGTCTTTGGGCTTGAGCACTAGTGCCTTGGAATAAAGACACTAGTTAAGGGATATTAGGCTTAAAAAAGAGAGAGACGGGGGAAAAAAAGGAAATTAATTGTTCCTGTGGAAAGATACAATGGCAAGTTTGAAGCCTAAATTTAGCCATTCATGGGTAGATCAGAAAGATTTGGATCCTGCTGTTGATGGACATCTCAAAGCTTCCATATCATGTTTCCCATACACAAAAAGGCATTTCATCTCTGCCACAATTTCTGATCTCTATGAAATGCCTGATGGTGAATGATATCTCCCTTTATTTGAGGTACAAGTGGTATTTTAAAAGTGAGTGTGAATATTTTTTTGATCACAAAAGGTAGCATTAAAGGTTGAATAAAAATACCTGCTTGAGCCGTGTATTAACTAAACAAATGTTCCTTTTTCTTAAATGATGTTTTGTTGTGGATTTTGTCATTGATACAAAAAGATTAAGTGTTTTGCACACAAGTTTGACAGGGGAAGAGGGCAAAGCATTTGTTAAAAAAGCAGTTCCTGAGGCACGTGTTTGGAGCTGTCATTTATTTGCATATTTTTGCTGTCTCACGCTGTACGAATCACATCTCATAGCTTCCCCAGCAGAGTTTGGCCGGGCAAGGAGAAGCAAAGACCAGCCAGGCCCTCAGGTGGCTGGGAATGCCTGGGGATGCCCAGCGCAGCACTGTACTTGGCAGTGGTTTTGGCGGGACCCTGTTGTGGGTCATTGTTTTGGCACAGGGGGAAAAATAGCCTTTGGGAGGAAAAGAGAGAAGAGTGCAACCTTCCCAGCTGGTGCAGGCTCTTAACGCTATGCAGCCTGGAGCATGAGATAGCTGCGCTCCAGTGCGAGGTGAAAATGCCTGTAAAATACTTGCTGGAGGCACTACAGGCTTAGGTGACCTATGTAGGGATACAACTGACAGGTGTCCACATTGCCCTCTCGGGAAGACACGTTTTTAACCAGGCCTATATATGAGGCTTAGTATCCTTCACACTCCTTTCCTTGTCACCTTTATTCTCTTTGGGGTGCCGAAATGAGGTGAAATAATGAAAGAGTCACCTGTGGGTTTAAGCTCTGTCTCCTGTAGGAGCTTGTTGTCACAGCTGCACTTTGGGCACCCAGAGGGTAAATTTTTTCCCTGAGGCTCATTTGGAAAGCCTGGGGCAGAGCCACAGGGAGGGCCGAGGTCAACCACAGCCCCAGTGCTGCGCTAGCTGAGCCATTCCCAGTACGGATGTAACCATCTCAAGAAGGTTGCTCATAAAGCAAAGGGACCTCTTTCATGGCTGTAGTCACACTTTGAAGGGATGGTGCCAATATTTCAAAAGTCTGCCAGCCATTGTGTCTTGGAGCCTGATCGCTACTGTGTGCCACTGTTGATCACCAATTGGTACCACTTGCTCTTCGTTGTGTCCTCACAGCCTGGGAGGAACGAGAGCCTTCAGCTTAACCATGCAGTGCATTTACATCTTGGCCAGGGACTAGCCATCTTTTTCAATAACAGGCTTTTCTGTGTACAGTTGAGAGTTTTCTACCCGCCTCTCTGCTTCGGTAAAACAAATGTATTCTCCCATCCTGTCTGGCGTTTCATGATGAAAACGTGGTCTAATGGGACCTGTGAAATGCCTCATTGTGGGTTGCGCATTGCTTGTGAGGAATTCAATGGGGAGAAGGATTTCATGCTGTACTTTAACCTCCTTCCAGCCTTTCTTGGATGAAAGGAAAACTCTGCAGCCATGAATGTGACTGGTTATCATTATCGGATGTCATTACTCACTCACTCCGAGTGTAAAGCAAAAAAATAGCATCGCCTGTGATGTCCGTGGGTAAAATGCTGCTCTCAGTTACATTAACACTGTTGTAAACCGAAGAGTAGAGTTTGGCCCTTTGTTTCAATTGAAATATTTGTTTAACGCAGGCAAGGACTAAACAATACACTTGAAAGCGATTTGTGTTATTGTCTGTAGAGCAGAGCTTGTATTTTATGAACTGGCTGATCATAAAGACAGCATAAATCATGTAAAGCATTCTCATTTACTTTTTCTTTCTTTTTTTCCTTTTTGCAGATGGGGCTTGTAGAGTAGAGTTGCAGTCAAATGTCTGCTCCAGGATATTTTAGTTGAACTGTGTGAGTCCATTAAACAAATGTAATCGCTTTTTGGAAAGGAGCGCTGCGTGTTTCAAACCAAATGTTTTACATAGAGAACATCTGGGTAGTTCTGGGTGTTTGTATGTAGAGCACATCAGACGGCAGCCGTAGTGAGCTCAGCTGGGACATTGCCTGGGATGTAGTTGTAGGATATGACAGTTCAGTTGTTATGGGGAATAATTCCTATGAAGTACTGCCATAAACGGAATGTTTGGCACAAACAGCTATATCTTTGTTTTACCATACACCCAAGTTATTCTTCTTATCTGCCCAGCAGAACTCTAAACGATGTTTAAACAACCCAGTAAATGTTGGCACCTCTGAGCTGCGGCATGCGCGTTAAAGCAAACTTGAGGAAGCCGTTAGCGTCAAGGGGAAACGAAGCTTGCTCTATTTTCAGCGAAGCACTGTTGATTCCTGCCATGGGCAACACAGCGCCAGTGAATGATGAATGCAATATGTGCAAATGGTTTGTGGGGTTTGGTTCAATGTTACAGTGGTGGTGTGTGTTGTTGCTTTCAGGAATGTGAACATGCAAAACTGGTGAAATACATGTAATTAGCCTACATTAGAGTTTATTTGGGCTACTGGAAGAACTTTAACCTGGTTAAATTAATAAGCTTGCTTTTACTTCACAGCATCAGAGGTAATGTATTTCCAGGAAACTTAGGAAATGTTGAAAAATGTCTTATTTGAGAGTCAGTTCTTGAATTATTTCTACAGTTTAACTGAGGAATGTGTGGTTCAAATGAGATTAAAGTTGTAATTTCCAGAGTAGCAATGCAGCTTCCCCTTTCAGGATTGTTTAAGTAAAAAGTTAAACAAAGGGGGTTAGGCAGTCTCTTGCTTCGGTCCCTTGTGGACGGCAATTCACATTGCGCAGCACTGCTTTAATAGTCCTCCTCGGTCTGACATGATTTGTGGTATTTGCTGAGATGAATTTCTGGACTGAGCAGCGTGAGAGGGAATTGCTCCTCGCTCTGAGGAAGGTAGTATGTCCAAGTCTGCGTGAAGGTCACTGGCAGGGTGAAGTGGGAAGCCTGCGCTGCTGCTGTTGCACTACCTCACAGCTTAGCTTTTGGCAAGGGGATCCCAGAAATCTGAGTGCTAACTCTCTCAGGTTCGACTGACCCCGGCCAAAACACGTGCCAAAAAAAGGTGTTTGTGCATGTTGAAGAAGGGGGCAACAGTCCTGAAGATCACAGAGTCTGGGGGAGTTCTTTGCCAAAAGCTTTCCATCTAAGAAAAAAAAAATGCTTTTCTGTTTCTCCCCTCCAAAGTTAACCCTCCCCATAACTACTTATAACAACTGCCTGCAGTTGTGAACTCCTTTTGTAGCAGGGAAAGCTAGAATTATGTGTTTAGGGCTGCAGAATTGCTTGATCGCCAGCCACTTAATTGTAGGAAAAGCATAATTCATTCCTCACCCTCTCACGTTGATTCCAAGCCCAACTGGCCACGGGGAGCATGAGTGTTCCTGTTCCTGTGTTACTCTCTCCGCTGAGCCATTAGGGTGGCCCTGGTAATTTACTCTCGATAAATAAAAGGGAACAACAGGAGGTTCCTCTACCTTCAGGAGTATAAATATTTCTCAGAAATCAGAGACGGATGGGGAAGAAACGTTAGCAAACTCCTTTCCTCCCTCTGTAGCAATTCCACCACGTTCTGTCATAAATTTTAGGATGGTCCCTTCCAAAAAGGGACCATTAAATAGGTAACATCCAGGCAGAACAATGTAATACTGAAGCAGTGCTTTTACAAAAACAAATTTAGTGTTGCGAAGTGATCTGCAAGCCCTGGAGCAAAATAATGTGGGTGAGGCTTTGCTACACACAGTTGCCAATCTTTTTGTTTTCCAAGAGTATTTTTCCAGATAGGATGTGCGTTTATGGTTCACTAGATTCCCACCAGGAAGTGGCATTTATATTTTGATCTGCCTTAGATCAATTTAGAAAGATATACTAGATGCAGGTGCTTCGGATAGTTCTCTGTCATTAGCCCCTCCAGCTGTGCTGTTTACACACATCTGTGTGCCTCCTGTGATATAATCTCTGTGGCCCACCATCCTTGTGCAGTGAATCCCTGCTCATCAAAGTTAATCCAAAAGCCCAAACTCTATAAACTCAACTGGATTAATTAGGAATTTGAGGCTGTCAAGCAGTATGGTGTTGAGTTTTAATGAATGTTGTAGCGCCTGAAGGTACAGACATTTCTTCAAAAGAAGAAAGGCTCTTCGCAAGTTTTCCTTGTACTATTGTGATTCTCATAGTGAAATAGCACTTCCTTTTTTCTTCAAAGGACTACAGAACCAGCAGAGCAAAGTTAAAAGATCCACACAATAGCAGGTGACTTTGCTATTGTGGCAGAGGAAGTATTGCAAAGATGTGCAAAGTTCTCAGAGGTTCTGAGTCTTCACTAAACTCACAGAAACTTTAGTGAAAGAGAGAGAATAAGCTGAGTTACATTTATTTACCCACAGCTTCCTCAAGCAGAACATAACAATGAATGAAAATGTGCTGTCAGGTGGCTTCTTGGAAAAAACTAGTTCTAAGAAAGAGTTTAAACAATGTCCAGCACCTTTCCTTGTGTAATGTGAATTACAGCCTTGCAGTGATATAGTGTCTTTCACCTAAACATGTGCAAAATCACTTTAGAGAGTCTGGTAACTGCTGGGGTTACCGTTATTTAGCAATTATTTAACAGCACATTGCAATAGTTTGCAGCAGTTGCATAGAGAGTGTGAATAACCCTATTTCCAATTTAAATTATTGGAAGGAATTACAGGAGACTGTGTAATTTTCAAAGTGGAACTAGATCCAGGCACCAGGGCTTTATACCTCTCTTCTTAAGAAAGTCATAAAGGGCTTTTTTCTAACAGAGTAGCCAGGATCTTTCTTGGTTTTGTGTTTCATCCACAAATCAGTGCCTTGAACAGTGTGCACTCCTGCTTTGGAGGATTACTTCAGTGTGGTTCACTGCTTATTCACAATGAAAAACAACATTGAATTAAAGTCCCTCTCTGCTGCCCCAGGTTAGCATTTTGCATTACATCAGCAGTTGTGGTAGCTGTGAGATCAAGCCTCGAAACTAATGTGAAATCTATCTTCCAGTTTTTGGAGGGGGAATCTGTAATACCCATGTAACACTGAGAACAGTAAACTTGGGGCTTGTGAATTCTTTCGCTCCTCTTTAACCTGACTTGCCAGTAATTTCATTAGTGCTGAACAGTCTGCACACAGCCTTGCAGAAGTTAAAAGGCTGACTTGACACAGGATTCACTTCCAGTGGCTTTCTCTCTTTTGCACATGTGCTGGATGGAGCTGTGCTGTGTTTGGAAGTTGATCAATAATGATTGCACAATTCTAACCTTATTTAAACTATGATATAAACAGACGTGGTAGAAATGGATGCTACCAGGTTTTTTCCTACTTAAAAATGAAGTCAGCTGCTTTTTTTTCCTGCCTCCCCCCCTCCTTTTTTTTTTTTTTAATTCCCTTTTGGTTCCAACAGAATTGTAACCTGGAAGAAAAGCAGTTAGACTTTGTGAAATCCCAATCCAGTGTAGCATTTGGCTTTAGTAAATGTGGCAGCCAAAAATAAACATCTGCTTGGCAACTCCACCAGAAGTTAACTGTAAATGCAGTTTTCATCTTTTCAGTGAATGTGGCATTCAGTGCTGGTTAACATCTCTTAAGGAGGAATGGTCCATAGTTGAGGTTGTGAAGCATTTTTTTCTTTTAATTACAGTTATGAACCTCCATTGCCTTGGGGAAATCCCCTACCTCAGTTTCTTTCCAGATATAATTTCTTATGTGCCAAACCCAAGAACTTCCCTTGAAAGGGAAGGTAGTTGGATGGGATATTTGTGAGTTATTGGACTTTGGAAAAGAGATGATCTGTGCATGACAGCCCCAAAACTTCAACTTGGCCATTTTTGTTCTCTTTTCTTCAGTCCTTCAGAATTAGATTATAAGCCTGGGTTTTTTTGCAGGCTGATTTATGAACATTTTACAGTATTAGATATTACATCTTTGGATATTCAGAAGGATATGGAATTACCTTTAGAAGTGAATTAGGAAAAATGTAAGCAGTCCCACTCTTTTCTTCAGGAAGGTGAAGTCTGCAATGGGACAGGGACCCTTCCAGGATGCCAGTCTTGGGCTCCAGTCCTGCAAACGTCCTTAATAACCTGGTCTGGGCAGATCTCTGCTTTTCAGCAAATCCTTTGCAACCTCTGCTGCTTCCAGGGCAAATTTGTTCCACTGTGGATCAGGAAGGGTTGATGCGGATGCAGATTTGCAGTAGCTTGCTATTGGGACAGTGTGGAGAGATGAGAAGGGGCAACTTGGGGCAGCACTGTGGAAAACACTTGGTCATCACTAGGGATGGTGATTGCTTGTAGCATCTTCCTTCTAAAACTGAACAGTCCTATGACTTGGAACTTCAGTAACACTGTGTGAAAAACATTCTGGAAAGGAAGAAGATTTTTGGTAGATTTCTGACATACACCAGTGGGTGTGTATGTAACCCACTTCATTTCCTCTGTCCTCCATTTCTGAATTCTGCAGCCCTCCTTTCTTGTCCCTGTTTTCAAGATTCACTGCTCACCATGAAGAGTCCATAGCCAGGTTGCTAACTTGTGTTTTTAAATGCTATGGGAAAGCAGATCTATGCTAAATCAGATGAATGTTTTTTATTATTCTTAGTGATAAATCCGTCCTGAAATGATTAACACAGAGCTGTAAGATCTGTCTGGTAGTAAGGATGACTCGAGGCCAGGATTCTCAGCATTAAACGAAGAGAGGTCTGCCAGGTAGATTTGTCAGAGGATGCATAGTGTAAATATGCCAGGCTTCATACACAGAGCTGTGGATAGTGGGTACCAAACAATGAAGGGATGTAAATTTTCCAGTGAGGCAGTAGTTACTCAGGAAATGCGCTCACAAATCCTGTTAACAGGCACCGTATGTGAGGGTGAGGAAAGAAGTGAAGGAAGGGTGTTGTACGTGTTCCTCCTGGCATCCACTTTGTAGATGTACAGCATAAATGTGTTCATCTGGTGCCTTCTACCGCTTATTAAAACTTGGTTCCACAGGCGTTTTTCTCTGTGATTAGAGGGAAAACTAGAAAGAAGATATAACCCCCTTGCCTAGTATTTATTAGTTAATTCCTCTTTATTTGATGAATTGTCATTTATGATGTGGTAACAGCACCTAAGTCCAGCATAACCTGAGGTCATTGTACTGATTCTCCAAGAGGCACTGACACACTGAGCCTCAGTTTATGCACATCAAATTTTGGTTTAATATTTATCACATTGACTTGGGACTTCTAGTGCCTTGGTGCCAGAGTGAGTTTCTCTACAGGTAGAGAGTCGTACACTGGCGGTAAATCAGCATTGGTTTTTAGAAATATAATCTTTTCTATGTGATGCATTGGGAAGAGGGGAATGAAGCAGAGAGGCGCAGATGTTTGCTATATGCTTTTACCATGCAGAGTGAGGCAGCTGTAAAAAACACCACTGCTTCTTAAAAGCAAATGAGCTTGAGAGGTGCATCGCGGCACGTGCATCCTCACCTCTTTATGTGTGCAGCTGCTGACTTGCAACCACAATAACAGCATTTTGTCTTTGGTAACATCCATGACACCAACAAACATGGGGTGGAACAGAGTAATGGGCAGAAGCCCCAAGATTTAAATCACCAGAGGCTCACTGGGTGCAGATGGCATTCGTTACGGCTTTGAGCAACTCCCGATTACCGTGTAGTTTGCCAACAGATCAAACAATAGAGTTGGGCTGTTGGTAAATAATTAATAAGGATTTTGTGGCATGCTTGTCTCCCAAGCGGTATCACCATGGTGATCATCTGGCTTTTAGGATCTGAAAAGTTAACAGTCTCCAGAACAATAGCATTGTTACCCTTCCTCCGAAAGAGAGAGCTCTCGGAGATGTGCTAGCAAAATGCACGGTGCCAGGCACTAATTTTGCTTCAACTGACAGTGGCCTTTTGTCCAACTTTTCAGTGAGTGCATGAAGTGTTTGCTATGACTGTGCAGAAGCTTGTTCTTAGAACTACACATCCTGCAGGATGCTGTTTATTGCTGTGTTTGGCCTGGAATTGGAGTCTCCAGATAGCTTTTTTTTCCAGCAGATGGACACAGCAATGAAATAATCGTCTGGGAAGAGGCTTACAAGAAGAAGTGTGCATGAGGATAGCTTTGCAGAACCCTCTGGATGCTTGGCTCCCCTGGGGCGGTATCCATCCATGGCTCCTTCTTCCCACCTGGAAGGCCCAGAGGCCAGACAAACCATTCAGCCCACCCCCTGCCTTTCCTTTCTCTCCTTTGTGCCGCTTCTGGGAGTGCCGTTTCAATGCCACTGCATTATCAGCACCCCACTCCTTATCATATGATTGCAGCAACCTCAGGGACCACCCAATTTCATAGCTTTGTTTCTCTTTCCTCTTGTGTTGGTGATGTCTGGGCCAAGAGCCATAGGCAGAGACTCCCCTGGAAAAAAAGCACAATACGGTGCCAGACTTTATTCTTTCTTGCTCAGCCCCTTGGAGCTGGAGCAAGAACAATGTGCCTTTTCTCTCCCCACCCCCAAACATCCTCTGCTCTCCCTTTCTCATCCCCCCTGCTTGATCCACATATTCTTTACCTCCCTGCCCCTGTTGGCACTTGGCGCTTTGCACTTCCCACCTCTGAGTCTCAAAGAAAGGAAGCAGAGCTGTGAAACCGGCTGGGCTCACCCACTTCCCATTGCTGGGTGGGGATGGCCTCAGTCCACAGCTTTCAGTTTATGTGTATTTAACCCTCCCTTCCCTCTTCACCCAAAGAAAATCGTTTTTCGTGGCTTTCTTTAGGGCTTCATTTCTGAGATATCTCTCAGTGGCAGCAGACTGGTTTCCCTTCCCCAGGGGGCCTGCGCTCTCTGCCCTGATGTCATTTTTCTGACTCTCCACAACCGTATTGCAAGAGCCCATTGGAATTTGCTGGAGCATGGGCGGTATGTGCGAGCGCTGGAACCAGCTTAAAAGTCACAGCCCCCATGGTGGAAAAAAAAAATAGTAGTTTGTTCATATCTCAGCACAGTTCTAAAAATAACCTTGATAGATAATGAAGAGTGGGAGATTGTTTTCAGTGGGACTGAATGTACCACATGCAGAAGTTGCTGGGGAAGGTTTGGTGGTGTGTGTGTCATTCAGGCGGTCTGCTGCGGTTACAGCACGAGCCGACTTAAAAATCTATGACTTTCGGCACTGTGGCTAATTCTACCTTGGTTTATATTCACACATCGCAGCTGGAAAATAGGCAAATGTAAGTTCATTAGATTAAAACAAGCACATGAAGCAACTCCTTGAAACCAAGAGAAACAGCTTTATGCCTTGATGAAAATATAGCTTTGTTGCTCATCCCATGAATGATAATGACAGCAGTGACTCAGCAGACGCAGAGATTTGATATGGAAGTGGGCACCTACTGCCTGCTGTGTCCTTTGCCAGATGTTTCAACTTTCAGGTATTTTTCTGTACGTGGTGGTTTTGATCTGCCTCTGTAAAAAGAAAATTCCACCCGTTTTGCCCTGCCCAGCAGCTGAGAAGCTCACGAAGGGAAGAGACAGTTCTCTTACAGATAGGACTGAATGTACAGAAACCTTTGCAACTATCATCTTTTGGAAGTATTTATAGTTCAATTCAAGTTATTTGTACCAAACAAAAGCAGACACACATGAAGCGTGTTGGGAAATACTTAATAATCTCTCTACACCAGTTCAGAGAGTTAGCATAAATCCTCTTGCCAGTAAATGGAGACAGGTAATTTATTGCAGTCTTGAAGAGAGCAGCTTATTCCTCCACGCTTCCTGCCCAGCAGACTCTGCAAGCTGACTCATGGAGAGAGGAGAAGCCAAAAGCTGTGCTCCCTCTTTCCTATCTGCTTCTGGAAGGCAGAGCAGCTGTGGAGCGGGGACTGTGATCGTGCAAAGTTGTTTGGAAATGCCTGGCAATATTAGGGGTTCAGAACCCCCTGCTTTCTCTCCCCTGTGCCATATGTTTTGGAGAGGGTATTCTCTCTACCTGGTACCAGAACTGGCAGTGCAGGTGAAGGCGGTGTCAGTCCATCTCTGGTGCTCCTTTGTCCCCCTCTAATCCCATGTGTGGGACCGTGTTGTCACCAGAGCTGCAGAAGAAACACTGGGGATATTACTGGTGCGCACAGCCAGCATAGATCCCCAGAGGGTCCATCACATGGCCTAGTTTTGAGCCATGACCTTGGTGCTTATGCATATATTTAACTACTCAACTTCACATGTGTGAGCTATCCCACGAAAATCAATGGACTGCTCACATGTGTGAAGTTCGGCCTGCACTAAAGCGTTTTGCCAGACTGGATACTGTTTCTGCAGGGGCTTTGGGTGAACTTGAACCTATTTTGTTGGGGTGAGAGGCTTTAGATTTCATTATTAGGAATCTGATATGTTACTCTGTCTGAGTGCGAGGTCTTGGAGTTATCTGAAATTCTCATTAAGACAGAAAGCTAGGAAAAATACAAATTCCTCTACTAGTGAGGTTACTAAAATACTATAATTAAATTATCTAAGTCTTAAAACCAGTAAAATATATTGAAAAAGTGTGGTAGAGGTGTAAGTACAGTGTTCTGAGAGTACCAAGGGGACTAACAGCACTTTCTCTGCAGATCTTGAGCTGGAATATTTGGAGTAGTTAATGTAGCTGATGTAAAAAAGCATGTTGCGTTTGCCCTCCTCTTGATTCATAGGCTGTGACCCTTAATAAATTTTGATGTTGCACACAGTGGAGCTGTTGCTTTCAGAGAAAGCAAGGAAAGTAAGCAGGCAAGCAAGAAAGAAAAGGACCTACAGAATGAACAAACAAGTTCTTTCATAAGGTATTTCTCAATTGAGATTATTTCTTGTAAGGCTTAAGTTGTTCAGGTTCATCATGTACCATATCTGGCAGCAGTCCTGCAAGTGGGGTTTTGAAAAACGGAGCCAGCTTTGTCTGACGTTAAAAGCATAAGCACACTTTGGAAACATACACTGGTATATGTGCAGGCTGCCAGGTGGACGGTGCGGGGTAAAAAGTATTTATTGAGATGCCTTCAAACCTTTCACTTCTCTGAGGCTCTTTTTGAGGGAAAAAATAGCAATTGAACGTGGGGAAAGATATCAGAAATCCAACTTTAATAATCAGAAGTTGCCTTGTTGGGCAAGGCACTCCTGTGGTGCGTTGGACAGTTCGGGAGCGAGAGGCAGACAGCAATATCTGGGATGCTACTGTCCTTGTTTCCTTTAGGAGTCACGTTGGCTTTCCGTTTCGATTTTCTCATCTCCTAAAAAGAGAATGAACAGCGCTGTTTCACCACTTGCCTCCCAAGGTTTAATTAATAAAAGGCTGCACTCTGCTTTGAGCATGCTCATGCTCTATGCAAGTAGGCAGTGATGCTACTTCATTAGTACATGCAAGTGCCTGAAGCTTTGCTCCAACACAGAGTGTTCATACCCGTAATGTGCTGTGCCCTGGCTAAGGGACATCGCCTCCTCCACAGCACTCTTGCAGCTCCTCAGGGCTGCAGGGGATGCTCTGAGCGTGGACAGTGGATGCTTTGCAAGATCCAGCTGCCCCGGCTCCATTGGCACCACCAAAGTTAAGATAGCTCACACCTGCCCAGTGTCTTTCTGTGTTTTTCTGCACCACTCTCTGTGATCTGAAGCACCTGAGGAAGGGAAGGGAAAGTCTTGAGTATTAAAACAAGAGGGATGTTTTTGGCATGTGTTTTCTCCTTACATTGGGAGAGATCTTGTGGCCTGGTTGTCACTGATGAAATCCCAAGTACTTTGGCTGGGCTGCTGAGTTCTTCCCCTGCAACTGGGAAGTGATGTTTGCAGGAGAGTTTAAGTGCCATCTTCAAAATTTTGGTAGACTTTTAGGAACAGCCTTTATAAATTAAGGCTCTTGGGTGCCTTAACCACTTTGCAGCACAGGTTGTGAGGCTGTAAACTCTCTGGTCCTGTTGAAAAATATGTTCCCAGACAACATGCCTGTTTGCATTTGAAGATTAATCCAAACATGTATTTACAGAGTGCTTTTCAATCACATCGAATTTTTTACAGCCATGCTTTTCAATCACATTTACATTTTTATATCTAAAAATATATTTTTCACATGTGAAATTATTCCATGGAGGCTATTTGCAGTAATTATGTGTAGACTTACTATAACTCCTGTCTGTGAAGCGCAGAGTCATGTTAGTGGGAGATTGTGCCCTCTGGGGTGCCGTTATTACTTTACCAGCCATGAGTGGTGAAGAATTTGCTCCCCGTTGTATATTTGACAATGAAACCCTTCTTAAATTCTTCCTCAGAGCCAAGTACAAGGCTGTCTTTTAATAAAGAATGTGTTTTTTACCCATGTCTATATTTATTTCTTGCGGGAATGCACATGCTGCTCCAAGAGCCACCCACATCCCTCTTGTATACAGCGTGTATTTGCATTTGCAGCCTGTTCCAGTGCAAACATGGGAAGGGGGGAAAATCCAACTTTATTCTAGTGTTAGTTGCCTTCTCCACCTCTAGAATTACTTGGAGATTATCTTGATCACACATTCAATTAAGAACCATTGTATTACCTTTTCTAGAAAATATGTGCCATGTAGATAAGACCAGAGTTTTGTTGTTACTTTAAAAATCTCAATCCCAAATGTTTTGGTCAAGAGGAAGAAAATAATTGCCTTGGTTTTGACATGCAAATAGGTTTGTCCCTTGAGTTCTCTTTTTTTGTTCTGCTGTCCCAAAGTAGGGTAGCACTTGAGTATGAGCTTAATTTTAAGCATGTGCTGAAATCTTTGGGAATTTGAGGGGATGGGGCATGTGCTTAATGCTTTTTTGAACAATGTTGCTTTTCAGAGTTGAAGGCTTTGTAGGAAAACTGATCCTTTAAACTAGCTCCTGTTTATATACATTTCAATTTTAAAATATTGTAAGTTTTCCCCTTCTTTCTTCAATATCCTCGATGCTGCATCATATAATGAATACAATACTGGTCATGCCACTTGCAATTACCGAAGTAGGCAGTGAAATTATTTTTTTCCGAAGGAACTAGGGAAATCACATAAATCACAGATTTACAAATGTTTTCCCAGGAGAGGCCCACAGTAGTTGGCTGCAGAGAATGACAAAAGTTTTGTTTACCCATAAAGGGGTGGTCATCTCAGCAGGTCAGTGATGTTTTTCAAAGACGTATTGTTGATTTTAAACTAGCTGGTAATTTATTCCTTGAACTCTGGCTTACAAAAATAAAGCAGGGTAAATATTGAGTATAATAAAGGCCGTGCGGCCATTCAGAGTGCACAATGCCCTCACCTCCCCTCTGCCACCAGTTTCTCTCCATTGTTGGCTTCTGCGTTTTCAGAGGGCATGAGCTGACCTCCGCGAATATTTATGGCGTTGTTCAGATAAGGCCTTTTTTCACAGGCAACACACACACACTCTCACAAGGGCTGTTATAATTTGAATTTATATTGCAAGTTCAGCTATCACTTCCTCTGTTCCCACCCTGCCTTTTGGAAAGATACCCAGTTACATGATGTGCTTGAGAAAAGGTTGCTGATTGAGGAAGGATGCAGGAAGGATATGGTTTTGCAGTGATTGCGTAAGTGTTGTGTAGGACCTGAAAGCCTTGGGTTTACATGAGGACGAGTTTAGATGTGAATTTCAAAGATTTATTTCTTCTGACTTTTAAATAAGTTACAACTCCTGCGCAGTTTCTCTGCTTTAGAGAACCGTGGAGCAACCCATATTAATGTGATCGTCAGTGTTTTAACATGGACAAATAAAACTCGTAATTGGCACCCTGCATTCCCTGCCCTCGCTCCATCCGAGATCTCAACCTTAGTTTAGAGACATTGTCTCCAAAGCTTCTCTTTGAAATTGTCCCATGCAATCATGTCTAAGCAAATGCTGTTCCCATCAAAGTCTTTTGAGAGTTTTACCATTTGCCTCAGATGGAGAGTACTTAGACTAACACAGAGATCCTTCCAAAAGGTGCTGTGTTCCCCCTCAGTGAAGTTTGAAGAGCAAGACCCTAAAACTTCATGTCACCCATTATTGCAATGAGAGTGGTATATTTACTGGTATAAAATGAAAGAGCTGGGGCATGGGGGTTTGTATTTTAAAGCTTTGTTTTGGTCATTCAGCGTTCTGCCAACATCTAACATCTGTATTTATTTTTTGAACTCTCCTTAATGGATTATATGCATCTGTTCAGTTCCAAGAATAATGCTTGATTTCCTGAATTTATAGGTTGCAATAAAATCCATTCGTAAGGACAAAATTAAGGATGAACAAGATATGGTTCACATCAGACGGGAGATTGAGATCATGTCATCCCTCAGCCACCCTCATATCATCACCATATATGAAGGTTAGTGAATGCGATTCTCCTCCCCGACTGCTCTGTTATGTTCTTGCAGACTCGGTGTTTTTGTTTCTTGAGATCAGGCACCAAACAAACTCTCACTCCTAGTGCAACCCATCCCTCACCAAAGAGATTGTTTTGAGAGCTGCCTTCCCTCTGAACCACCAGTGTTTCACAGATGCATAACCTGTTGCCTGGAGGAGCTCCTTCATGTGTGACTTATGTGCTGTGTACATGGCAGGTGGGAAATTGCTGCATCTATCACTTCACTTCCTTGCTCCTGTTGGACAGCTCGATTTCACCCTCACTCACACACCAGCCCGATGTCCACTTATGTCCCCAGCCACTATACCAGTCCTTGTATGCTTTATTTTCCGTGGACTGCACAAGACCAGTCTCATCTACTCCAGGCCTTTGGTCCTCCTTTTCCTGATGGTTAGACTCTCTGGTTCTGTCATCACTGCTTTTTTCCCCTGAATCCCAGCGTCCACTTCCTATCCACCTCTGCGTGCTTTCCTGTCAGTCTGGTTGCTGGCTTATCATTCCCATTTCCTCATCCTGCCTTCCCCCTCTATCTTCTTTCTTCCTGGGACACAGCCGGGAAGCCTGCTAATTCCTGTCTTTGGGAGCTGGTCCTACAGCAAAGAGCAGGAAGCCAGGGGCATTCCTCTCTGATTTGCTTGTTTGTTTGTTTATATATTCATAGAGTGTCACTCTGTAGAAAATCTCTTCTTCCTTCCTCCCTTCCTTCCTTCCTTCCTTCCTTCCTTCCTCCCTCCCTCCCTCCCTCCCTCCCTCCAGTAACCCTTTTAGCATGGGTACGTGCTAAAAGACACCACCCGAGAGGTCTGCTGCTGCGAAGAGGGTGGCCGCATGACAGACCCAGAGTGTGGATTTTAGAGGTTTGAAGGGACCCAGGTTGGGCAGCCTTGTCCCCAGGGATCACC
>NW_010204090.1:24823-27043 GCF_000695765.1 Mesitornis unicolor
TACATGCAGAACAGGCAGCCCAAATTTAGCCCTTCGTATTTGCATACCCGTGAGGTAAATGCACAAGGTGATGATATGTATATGTCAGCTCTGCTCCAAGAGTTGATGTGACTGATTAAAACAAGGACTGGCTTGGAGTACTGTTACAGTATCGCATATTGAGTTATTCAAAAGCATGTTCTTGTACTTGAAAAGAGATGAATATCTGTCTTTTTATTGAATAAACTCATAACAGGATCTGAGAACAGAAAAGGGGAGGGATGCTGTGTCAGCATGTGGGTTGCAAATGGAACAAAAGTTACTTCAAATGTGCACGGGAACTCAAAGAAAAAAGATTAAGCATGCTGCAGTCCTTTGACCAATTGCCCTTCTCATTCTTACTTTGAATAGTTTTTACTGAGTTAAAACATTTGTAAAAGTTAAAAAGATGATAGCATTTTTAAGAAGCAGACAATAGAGTCCCATGGGAGCAAAACTTTTCCCTCTTGGTGAGAGGAGCAGTGCTTCTGCAGCAGAGCCAGTCAAGCTCCGCGATGGAGGGTTCATCCTGTCTGCAGGAGGACAAGCGCCTATGACAGGTGATGTTGTGGTCGTCTTGTGGTCCACCAACCAGCAGCAGCACTTTGTAGTGGCGAATCTGGAGGCAGTTTTTTTCTCTTCTTTCTGGGAAGTTTTCCATTCTGTTACTGTTTTGTTTCCTTTTCAATTTTCTAGAAAGCAGAGCAGCCTTTCATGGCTTCTTACGTTTAATTTGTGACCTGAACGGAGGAGTGGTGGTAGTCAGCTTCTTGGTTGGCCTGTAGTCCATTGGAAGGAGTTACATAGAGCAGACCTATAGCAGCTATACGACTCATCCAGCCTTTCCAAGCAGTCACAGTCAGTACTTGGCCTTTAGCAGCCAATGCTGTAACTTAAATGTTGTAGCCACTGGGAAGATGTGTGGTTGTGTAGCTGAATCCAGAGGTGCAGTTACGGACTGCTCACAGATAAGGATGTGAGCTCCGGGATCCTTAAGTGTGTGCTTCATTTTAAGCTGAAGAGTACTTGTAGTGAAGTTAAGGGACTGCATCTAGGACTGAAGTGTTTGTATCCTCTTGAAGTCGGATTTTAAACACACGGCTATTCCTCTTGAGTGATGCATAAAGACTGATAATATTGCTATTGAAGTTACTCAGTCCTCAGGGATGGGCTTCGTCTCACCAAATTTAAGCCATCCAACATTTAGGCAGTCGGTGTACACTAGAAGGGTTGTTTCCCTCTCTAGTCAGGAGAGATCAGCCTCTACACAGGGTGGTGTGCTCCCACCTGGGAGACATTTTTTCAAGTAGGTGGGATAAATGGCACACTGAAGGCTCCTGTTGGCTATAGATGGAGTGAGTCTAGCTGACTTAGATCAGATGTTTAACTTTTAAGCTGAAACCACCCCACAGATATTTTTCTCCTCGCTCACTCCACAGACCTACGATTCTGTAGGTTTTTCAGACCGCCACTGCACTTCTGACAGTGCTTTCTGTAGGTGCTGGGTTACACAGATCTACCTAGCATGGACAATGCTGTGTCTCCCTGTAGTATCTTTGAAAGCTCTTTGTATTGCATTTACAAACATGTTTTCCTTAAGTAGGATCCTTGTTTTGTTATCCTTTTGACCTGCCTGCTTAAAAGCTATTAACCTGTGAATTTGTCACCTTGATGTAAACACAAGCTTATCTTTTTTTCTTTTTTCTTTTTTTTTTTTTTGATACCGAGCAAATTCAGATGTGTGGAAACGAAGCTTTCCAGTTTTGAGATTTTTTTGGTAACCAAATCAAAAGGCACATACCTTGCCCGTTACTGCAAGGGCAGACGTACAGTTGTGACTCCAAAGAAATTCCATCCTCTCAGCAGGGCTGTAATTGGCAATCTGTCGAGCATGGCTGCGAGGGAAGTGCTCTTTCAAGTGACTTTAAACTCCTTGAAAGGGACTGGATAAATGAAGCTGGCTTTGCTAGCAGTGTTCTGATTTCAGCACATAAATTTCAATTTATAGAATAATACCTCTGTCCATTCATCTGTCTGTCTCTGCCCCGAACCCCCCCTCCCGCCCTTCCCCTGCCCTGTTCCTTTTTTGCCTTGAAAACTCCAGGATTTGATAATAAAGCCTTTGAGAGCTAACATATTTTTCCAGGGGTAGCCTGAGTGCAAAATGTGTCTCATCTGGCAATACTTTATAAAAGTTAAACC
>NW_010204090.1:27054-50281 GCF_000695765.1 Mesitornis unicolor
GAAAGAGCATCAGATCTGATTCTGCAAACATTTAAACATGTATTGGACCAATCATGAGAGTGAAGTTACACTTGGTACATTCAGAAGTGAGCTCTTGAGTCTTTGTAGTGTGAAATGCAGTGCCTACATGGGTATTTCTGTGGTGGAAGAGTTGTCCTTGGTCAGCAAAACCATACAGAAAAGTCCACCCATTTGCAAAATGCACTTGAAAATGGACAGATTATTAGCTAAGATGTTTGTAGAAACAGTTTCATGAAGATACTCCCTGAAGAATGAATAAATATTAGGATCACACTGTGGAACACGATGGCATTAACATGAAAGAGTAACTGAAGGAAAGCACGTACTGAAGTGCTTTGCTGGATTTGGGTCAGGATGTTTGCTGGATGTTTAGAACGGTGCTGGACCCTTCACAGCAGCAAGGCACAACAAAAATGGAAAAATGGATTTCCCATGTAGGAGGGACTTCTTTTTTTTTAAGTTGCATTTTTGGTTCTCTTGAGAAAAAGCACAGAGATTCTCTGTCATGTATCTGCCAGTCCACAATGACTTGAGCTAGGTTGCATGTTTTGGCTAATCAGGAGACTGGTTTAGCTCTTCTGTACTTTCAAATTCCAAAGGCAATGGAAGAAGATCTGACAGTGTGTAACGGTGATGGCATAGTATTTCATGATGCTCATCTTCCTTGCCAAATATGTGTTCAATCTCACACTTTGTGCCAGACTTCACACAACAAAAAGCAAATGCACGCGTGGTGCTTCAGACACACAGAGGCCTGTCTCCAGTGCAGGGCTCCTTGAGCTGTGTCAGCCAAGTCACCATGTCGTCAGCAAAAGCAGCCACCTTGCCAAAAATCTACCTGAGCGGCAGCTGGCAAGGTGTGCAAACATGAGCCTCGGCTGACAAACTGTGTCCCACCAACCAGCACCGGCTCAGGAGACTGTCCCTGCCTTCAGCTGCAGTGCACACCTTTGGATGGGGGAGGCAGCCGGGGAGCAGGGTGGCAGCTCATGCCGTCAGTGGGTTTGTGTGTGTGCACAACAGTCCCAGCCTCTGTCCCTGCCTCTGCTATCTCCTGGTTCTCAGATGTAATCAAAACAAACTTTGGCGCCTAATGACTGCATCCCTTCTGTGAGCAAAACACCTGAAAAAGTCAAAAGTCCCCTAAAACATCATGTGGATGATTGGCCTTTAAACAAGAATGATGAAGGTTGGAAAGCTGGAATGATTTTTTTTCCTTTTTACTTAGCCAAGACAAAGTACTTCATCAGTGACACTATTTAGCCACGTTTCTAATTGGTTTCCTCTAATTATGTAGGCTTTTGACCTTCGAGTGCTTTATTCCCATTGTTTTCAGTTGATAACGTCCAAGAATATAAAGTAATACTTTGAGAGTCTGGCGATAGTAATGAAGCAAGTATAAACAAACTTAACCCTTTAGTTACCATACCCCACCTTTATGAATTTCCTGCCATTCAGGGTGATGGCCTAAACAACAAACACTTTGTTGGACATGTCATGAACTCAAATGTGTGAGATCACTGGCAGGTCCAATTCAGATGTTAAAATGATTGCAAGCAACAATGACGCTTATTTCTGTCTTTCCATTTACACAGTCCTCCCGTAGCAATGTAAATGTTTGCTTGTCTGAAGTTCCTCAGTCGTTTGTAAGCATGATTAAAATAAAAGGGGAATTAGCTCTTGTAGTCTTAGCTGAAACAAAAGACAATTAGTGGGCCATGTTATTGTGGCTGAATTAGCAGCTCTCATTTTTCCTTAATTTTGAAGAGCAGACCATCAAAATCAGCATATCCTCAGTCTCATTCTCTGAGAAACAACCTCAGCAAGGATAATGGTTCTCATTCTGGTTTAATCTCCTCACTGGGGAGTAAATTCTAGCGTGCTGTCTGATTTAAAATGATTATTGCAGGATCTTAACTACAGTCCATTAATTTAAGAAGGGATGGAATTCATCTGAATAAGGCCATAATTCAGGAAAACAATTTAACACAAGCTGAGCTTTAAATCACATACTTTATCTCTTGCTATCTTCAGATATAATTAAGCATATGCATAAATTTGTGCATACGCATACAAGTGGTTTTCTACATTGGTCCTTGGGTATTTTCATGTCTGCTGTAAGATCTGTTAAAAAACAATCATAAAATAATAATAGCAACAATAATACCGCTACTACTACTACTAACCAAAAGAATAAATACGCTAAGGGGCTCTAAAGCTTTCAAAGCAGTAAAGAACACAGAAGTTGCATAGGGCTGAATTTCTAAGGTAAAAACCACTTTTCAGTGCTTGCATGTCTTTTTGAAGAATAATTCAAGCCTTATTACACAAGTGAGGTAATTGGGTCATACATGACTTTTCTGAATGAAAAGGTTATTCTAGTCTGCATCTCCAAAATTAAAAACAAACTCGCTTGTTCTTTTGATTTGGCTGACCTTTAATAAAAGAGCATTTTGTAACAGTGGAAAGGTACTTCTGTCTGCGGCTGTTAGGAGAGTAATAAAAATACCGCTGAATGGAAAGACACCAGATGGAAGGAATGTCAACATACTGGAACTAATTTAGGAGATTGCTCTGATAGAGAGCAAAGGCATGAGGAGAATTCAAATGGTTCCAGTGCGAAGAGATTGGCCGCCCCTCTTAAACTAACAAACTAAAATCCTTACCCCAGGGTTACATGTAAACCAAATGGAATCGACCCACAAGGAGGTAGTCCATTAAAGTGGAGGGGGGGGGAATCCAACCCCCTCGGCACTCGCTCTGACTAGCATCCTGTAAGCGTGGAGGAAGGGCTAAAGCGCTCGGCTTTGTGTTGCTTTTTAAATTTGGTAGTAAATAAGTCCAAAATGAACTGTCCTAATAGAGAGGTGTACAGTGTACCATTAAATCTTTCTGACTGATGTTTGCAAAACCGTGCCCATGTGGTCCAGCTTAGCATTTAAAGAGGGACAGTGAGGATGCTCATCCAGGGTCAAACCTGTCCTGTGGCGTTTCAGCAGAGGTTACTCTGGTGTAGCTAAAGCGGTAGGGTTGGAGAGTGCTGATCAGCCAGAGGTCCCTACGCAACCAGTGCTATTTGGAAAGTGGAAAGCTGTAGATAGAAGCTGAGTTAATCATTTCATGGCCTCTAAATATAAATAAGTGGAGAGATTATATCCAAGAATTATTGCTGTAGTAGAACAGCCTGTGAAAGAGACAGATTGTTGACGTTACAAAATGTACTTTGTCTCAGATATGTCTTTGGTAGTGAGAAGTGAGGTTCTTTCCCAGTTCCACATTTATATTCTTCAATGGGCTCTGCAGCCAGCCAATTTGGTTTCAATTATCAGCCTAGAAGTATAGAACTTTCTTTCTGTCTTTTTTTTTTTAATAAACAAACACACTTTAGAGTTAAGGGGTGGGAAGTTTAAAGAAAAAGAAATATTTGACCACTGCATCTTAAGCACAGTGGCTCGATAAATAAATGACATGCAGCCTGTAGCAAGCATTTCTCCTGCTGCTGTCTGCTTTAGTGTGCAGAGCTCCTGCCTGGTATCTAAGCAACGCCCGTCTCTTGGTTTGTGATTGACAGACCCATCTCTCCTGCTACCACGTCCGGGTGTTGATAGTGACAGTTCTACACTTATCTTATTTGGCCAGCTGTTTGCAGAGTATCGATGGCTTGAAAGAAGCAAGGGCAGCCCCACCTTTCTTGCACATAACCTCCCTCCTTCCCTTGACCTTGATGGGGTTGAGGAGCAGGCTGGTACGATGTGGCCGTCCCACCAGTAGCAAGCTGTGGGGTGTTCCTGGGGTGCTGTGTCCTGCCGAAGCTGTGCTGCTCTGTTGGCAGTAGCTGCAGCCGGGGTTCAGGCACACTTCTAGGCGGGGGTGAGTTTCAGAATGAATATGCAGTAGGATGGCAGGTAATAAATCATCCGCAATGAAAACAAAGAGTGAACCAAGCAGTCCCAGGAGCTGTATGGAGGCAATCCGTCCGTCACCAGCCCACAGGTTACAGCCCAGGTGCTAACAGGGCAGTATATTTATTACCTCATTATTATTTGCAGTAAGTCAATCCAGCCTTTAATTAATGCCCTTCTCTCTTCCCCCAGCCATTGGTCACAATGCTTTCTTGGAGCCTATGTTTATAAAACTGCATACTGTGCTCAGAAGGGAAATTCAGAAGTGTCTGTATGAAGCCTGCCTGGCATCCTAACTGCTGCTGTGAAAATTCGTGGTCTACATGGCTGATAGCCTGAGACTTGCCAGAATACCACCTTGTCACGTGCCTGATTGTTTTGACCACTAAATTCCTCTTTAAGAGTGTGTTTGTGTGTAGACATAAATTCTCCTGCCTTTCCACTCCCTGCTCCTTCAGTGGCAGCTCCCATATAAGACATTGTTGTCTGCTTTTCAGTTACCTCTCTGCTGGAAGGTAGCTGCACACCCTCTCATGAGATTCAGCTCATATGAAGGAGAGGCTCTAAACTGAAATGATGCAGTTGTAAAAAAATACCTACCACCTCCCTGGAAAAAAAGATGATAATACATTTGTCTCTGCTCCTTGGTGAAGAAAGAAATTGCTGCTCAAATCTGTAATCGTTCAGCTATGATGATGCTGAGGAGGCCTCTGTAATGTCATTTAAGTCCAAGGGTAGTGTTCTTCTCATAAAGCTGCCTCATGAAAAATAAAATGTGCCAATTTGACCTGAGCGTGCTGGTAAACTAAAACTCAAATATGAGTTACTGGGGTGCTTCTGTTCTTATTAATTGTAGTGTGGTTTTGTGACCAAAATTCAAAATTTGGAACAGTGATTTATTTTTTCCTAAATTAAATTTGAAGGTATTGTCTCAATTTCCTAGAGGGCATAAGAGAAAATTTGAAATGCCTTGAAATGCACATTCCTCCAAACCAAGTGCTTTCTACTTAATTTCTTTAGAAATGCAGGAAAATAATTTTGGATCAGGACTTGTATTAATATGGCAAATTTTAGTCCAGAAAAATCAGATCTTGAAATTTAAAGCTTCAGAACATCAAGGATGATTTGAGAAGGCTCTTGTGACCAAGTGATGAAGGCAAAACTTTAATAAAAACACCCTCTGGAAGAGTGCTCCATTGTAGCAGGGCTGTTACTGCTGTTCTTGTCATCGTCAGCACTGAACATCTGAAAGGGCATCAGCAGTTGGGGGAGCAGGGTGGGAAGAGCTGAGGCCCCGTTGCCCCATTTGTGCCCCTCTTGGTGAGGTGAACATCCCCTTGAGCTCAAGGTGGTCCTTGGCTGGGACTGCTTGGAGCGTGCACTCCCGTGAGAGTCCACTGAGACCAGTGGTGCCATGTGGTGACTTCACCTATATACACATGATACAATAACCCCTAACTCATTGAATCAGCTGGGATTTTTTTTGGGGGGTGGGGTTGGTGTTTTTGAATCAAGTCTCTTAAATTGTGATCATTTTTAGTGATTTGTCTCAGCTTACTGAAACTATTTCTTTTTGCCTTGTGAACAACCCTGTACCTAACAAGCCTTTCCAAGCTTAGAGAAACGAGTGTGTGCATTACTGCTTTATGGGTAACACATCGCAACGCTTCCCTGGATGACACAGGGCATGTTCAGTTTTTCCCAGACAGTATCTGTCTGTCATTCTTGGAGAGGATAGTGGAAGCATAATCCATCCAGAGACGGCTCTTCCAGTTTCCGAAGTTTATTGCTAATGAGGATGCACATAGGATGTAATCACTGGCAGGAGCCTGTGCTTCAGGGTATGGTGAGGCCAGCAGACAAGTAAGCGGCCAATTTTATCTGGCTGTTCGTTCTCCCTTTTATCAGAGCTGTTTGGCTGGAGTTCAGGGGTGTAGAGGGAACTGCAGAGGCTTTGGCTTGTAGAGTTGAGTGACAAGGTGTGAGAGGACGTGAGACAAAGCCTAAGAGCAGCATATATCTGCGTGTTGAGAGGCAGCTTCGCATTTCACTGCAAAAACTGAAGTTGGTTTTGTTTAGTTTAGTTTTGTTTTTTTAAAAAAGCACTAAAGACTACTGGCTGAGCTTTGCTAAAGAGATGTAGGAAGGCATCTGTTTGTAATAACCCCTGTAACCTCATTAATTTGCAGATGCTTTGCTGCCAGCGTGACCTGGCCTCAGAAGGCTGCTGCCACAGATAAAAAGAGAAGGAAAATCTCCGTGTTTTAATGTGAGCAGTGGTTATTTATGGCAGGTGCAGTCAGTTTCCCAATGGGTTGCAGTGGGTTTTCAGTGTCAGAAGGGAAAAACTACTTAGCAGCCAGGGCATTGTGGCAATTTGAGACTACTCACAGCCTGCTTTACTAGATTAAGTGTGTAGTTATCTGCAACTCCCGGTGAAGTCCTTGACAACATGTGGCACAGAGTACCCTCGGTCCCAAAGAACAGTCAGGTTGTGATGTGTATTAGATCAGTGTTCCTTGCGCTGCTGACACGGGAGTTGTGCATTGCTACCGGCTCTGCACAAGTGGCAAAGGACGTATCCACAACATCCAATGGGACATGCAGTGGAGGCAAGATGGGCCATACTAACAAGAGCTGTACAGCTCCAGAGACACTGGAGCCACTGCTAGCTTAGGTGTCTGTGCCCACCATGCTGTTGCACTGAGTTGGGCTGGAAGAGGATGCATGCATCAGTTGACTTGTTGGATTTTGATAAAACAGTCATTATAACCCAAACGGCAATTCGGTATCAACCAGTAATTGAAGGCAGGGTTTATTATGCCTTCTATTAACTCTTTCCAAATGATGTGGTAGCTCTTGTCTCCTTCTGCAGCCCCTGTTGGAGCCAGTGTTAGTGTTCAGATGTTGCTGGCACAAATGTCCACCTCCCCTCATTAGGATCACGTTGACTTTGCCACCCTGTGACCCCACATTATAGAGGCAAAGACCTTCTTTCCTGTAGCCATGTGAAAGTTAAGATAGCCTCACCTTCCTTCTCTTGGTCTGAAATATTGTAATCTTCCTCTGGAAAAATTTAACTTTGGAGCTTGCTTTTTGCAGTGAGGTTGGTAGTACATCTCTCCAGGCTGCAGTGATGACAAAGTGTATGTTCAGTCATCCTAAGTCTTCTTCACCCTTTAAAGTGTCAGTTTTCAAATGTATTGAATCAACTCTGTTTTGTGTTTTTTTTCTTTTATCCTGTGCAGTGTTTGAAAATAAAGACAAGATTGTGATCATCATGGAGTATGCAAGTAAAGGAGAGTTGTATGATTACATCAGTGAGAGGCGACGACTGAGTGAGAGAGAGACAAGACACTTCTTTCGACAAATAGTATCTGCTGTACATTACTGCCACAAGGTGAGCAAAGGACTTGCTATTAAAAATGCTATTTGAAGGCTGAGTAGTGACTTACATATTTCAAAGCACGTCTGAGGCAACAGCATTCATTATTAAGTATGACAGCATGTGATTATATCAGTACAACAGGAAATCTTCATTAAAAGTGCTACAGTAGTTCACTGCCTGTTTTTAAAGACGTTTTCCTGTGTTATGGCAGATACCAGCCACTCCCTTACGTTAGACCTACATTGTATTTTTTGCCTTGGAAGTCATTCTCTTGACATTAAAAACAATTAATTAACAACATAAACTAGAAAAGGCCTCCCATAGAACTTCTACAACATTAATATTAATACATTCAAATGAATAATAGTTTACAGTTTGAATATATAAGTGAACAACCTTAGAATATGAGATAAAATATATGAAAGAGAAAAAAAACAAGAGAAGGTTATGGGTGTTCATGCATGAGCTTTAGCATGTACTCATTCTGGATGAGCTAAAGTAACATTTCTAGAGGTAGCTGGAGCACTAGAAAGGCACCCTTTGCTAATGACTTTATCCATCATGGCACCCACTACAATGACAATTTAAGCAATTAAACCCAAGGTAGCTGACTGGCTGTCATCATGGACCTTTTCTCCCTGCTTATGAATCAACAGCATAGAGCCAAATCTTGCATGAGGCTAAAGGCAAAGAGCAGCTAGCATAATTTTTTATTTGAATTCTTAAACACTTTAATCTCCACTTGAATTCTGATAAACAAGGGTGCTTTTCAAAGTCCTCACTGCACAGCATTGAAAAGCTGCAGTGCCCTTCCCTGTGTGGTTAACTTTTCCAAATTTCTTTGAAGAAGGCTCTGACCTAAACCCAAACCCAGCTTGTTCACTTCCATCCCTAACATTTTCAGTCCTCCAGGATTATCTTTCCCCCATCCACGTGGCTGCGCATTGGAGGAACGAGGGCTTTTGTAAGCACTAACGTCATTGACAGATATTGTTTTCTGATGCCTGGGAAGAATACATTGCTTTCACGCAGCGGGGGCAGGATCTGGGCTGGAATTAAGTTCCCAAAAGACACCTCCGAGCCCCCCCCACCCCCCTGCTGTTTTAGAGGCTTTGTGGGAGGACAGATTCCAGTCATTCTTCCTTTAACCACACACCAAGTGACTAATACATCGCCTGTCACTAGTTGCTGGGCCATGAGTGTTATGACAGTGAAATCAGCCCTGAAATGTAGATGCAAAGACCACCCTGCCAGCTCACCTTTAATTTTCCCAATATTTTCTCATGTTCTCCCCCCTGATTTTATTTCCTTTTTTCAGAATGGTGTTGTCCACAGGGACCTAAAATTGGAAAACATCCTTCTTGATGACAATTTCAATATTAAGGTAGGATTCCTTTTTCTCAGCTTCACAGAATGGATTCATATGTCTTGTAACATTTTTATTCAAGGTATTAGAAGAGCCAGTGTTATGGCAACAGCTACTAAGCAACAACATTTGGCAAGAGGCTCAGGGGTTTGGAGGTTGGGGAAAGAGCATCACTGATGACAAAGTCATACATGCTAAATGAAGCTTTGCATGCTCTGGGGGAGAAGGTCCTGTCCTGCCACCCAAGGGCCGTGATTCCCAAAGCCATATCTGTTTACTGGTAGGAAAGAACAGAGCATTTAGTGCAGTCGGCTTTATTGTGTGAGCGATATTATTGCTGGCTGCTGCTGGGGCTAGGAAAAACCTCTCCTGGCCTACAGGGTTCAAGTGCCTCCTAGAGAGCACTCTGAATGTCCTTTTGATCATGGCTGGAAAATAAGCAAGTTGAGTTTCAAAATAAACCTAGTAAAGCACATGTGCTTCATTAGGAAATGGCCTTGGAACTCCAGACACAAATGTATACATTGGATAGTGATGCCAGTGATGTCATTTCCATGTCATTTCTCCCCAGTGAAAGCATGGGAATGACCTTTTTTCTCTTCTTCTTTTTTTTTTTCCTTCCTAATAACTGTAGCACAAAGAGAAATAAGGCAGAGATGAGTGCAGTTTCCAGGTGCCTGAACCTATTTCACTTTCAACTTTGTCACTCCCTTGGAAGCTGAATGTGAGGGTGACTGGGTGCACTCATCTATGGGCAAATGCCAAATAGTTTCTTCCTACTCTGGGGCATCCTTGCTTAATTAATAAAGCAATTGAGGAGCTCCCTGTGTAGCCAAGTATCTGAACAGCCTGGGTCTTCATTGTGTCTCCACTGAAAGCCACGGGGCTGCACGCACTGCCTTCTGTGCTTCATGCGGGAGAGATTGTCTTCATATTCAGTTGATGCGCAATGGAAACGGAAAGTAACATATGGTAGCTGCCATCTGTGTAATGCTGATGACAGAAGCTAACTTGGATCAACCAGTCGATTAAAGGCACATAAATATGTGGTTTTTAAAAATAGGCTTTTACAGAAGGCTCATCCAATGCAATACTTGGACGTTTTGCTGTTAACATCCAGTGCTAGAGCAAACCTCCCCACTCCTGTTCCTACAGGGATGCTGGCTGCAGCAGCCTGAGCTGTTCTCAGCAGTGCTGAAAACAAAAAGTAGCCTTTCTAGGACGTTGTATACAAATCAGGCTTCCGCAGCCAGGATGACCTTTCTTTCTGCGTTACATGCCAAACTATCTTCCCAGCTAATCAGGGAATTCTTAAGAGAAAAGAGGAATTTGGGGAATTTGCTAGCTGCGGTGGCCTGGATCTCCACACTGTGGTCCTCATATGCAAAACCAATCACTTCCCCAAGCCTCTGGGGAGCTGTGCTTTGTCAGAACGCTCCGCTCCCTCCCCTCTCTTCTTCATGGGAGTCCAATCGTCCTGCGGGAAGAGCAGAGGATGGGACAGGGAGGGGTAGCTTTGTGTTTGAGTCCAGACTGTGGAGGTGACCCAGGGGCTTCAGAACCACGGATGCATTTCAGCGGCCATACCCAGTGGCACTGTTGTGGAAGAAACTTGACAACTCCCCACATCCCTTTCAATCATTCAGGCATCTTTTTCTTGAAGGCTCCCCTTTCCTGAACTGCGTTGTGTTTTGGCTGCCATGTAGGTATTTTGCGTATTTCCAGCCTTCCCTCAGTTACTCCTCTGCAAACCCTAAGGCATGCCTCTGAGCAGACCAGGCTGCCTCGGTGTGGGTAGGTGGCTGCAAGCTCCCTCACTGTCCCCGGTAACTATTTCTGTCAAGGGTCTCATGAAGTAGAGACTGAACTTGGGAAGCAGTTGGGATTTCCTGCATCTTACTGTCAATAGTGTTTGAGTTTGGATTACTTCAAGAGATGACTTTTTGTATTGTTTTCCTTTTACTCCCTACTCTTTTTTATTTACACCTCATGACTAAAATCAGCTTTGAATACTTGATGTTAAGCACACTGCCACTATTTCCCTGATGCTAGACATTGAATATGTTACTGTGGTTTCTATGTTACTTGCCCAGAATTTTACTCCCCACTTTTTCTTTGTTTCACTAAACAGTGACCGTTGGCAAGGAAACACATATGGAGTTGTAAATTATTTATTAGGAGTAAATTTATCAGGTCTTCATTCTGGGAGTATTTATGTATGTTTTATTCAGGCAGAAAAAAGAAATATGCCATTTGGGGTTTGGTATTGGCTTCAAATACTCAGTGGAAGGCATTTTCTAGCAAAGGAGTGATAGTCTTATCTGTACTTTCCCAGTATTTATATTTCATTCAGTGGATTACAAAGCGCTCTCAAAAATTGGCAGTTTGATTTTAGGAATGAGAAAATGAAAGGAATCCCTTTGTTCTTGGATGCAATGTGCAATTACACACAGGTTTCTGAAGAAGCCAGTGATCTATACATTTCGATATACACAAACATATCATAGCAACGTGAAGAAAAAAATGAGATGTTGTAAAAATAGATCTATGTATAACAACTTAAGCAATACTTTTAGAACAGGAAGTAAAGAGGACAAGTAATCCATTAGAAATTATTATCCGGCCTGAAAGAGCCCCAAGCTGTTTTACACATTACTGCACTAACTTGGAAACCATTCTTAAATTTTAGCTAATTAAATGAAGGTCATGAAACAGTGTATGGGGACATAATCAGCTTTTTCTTTAAGAGTTACGATAGTGAGTAAAAGTCTCTGGAAACAGAGGTCGTGTGTTGGAGTACAGCAACTAGGAAACACCAGTGTCTGAAAGCTGACAAGAAGTTTTGAAGAGTTCTGCAGGTCCACAGACCAGAGGTGGAAGGTGATGAGGGGAAGAAAGTGATCTGATCTGTGGTATATAATTATGTAGTGGAGGGACTTGGTGCATGTGGTAATATTTCCTGTGAACTATTACATAAAACCCCTAAACGCAGCAAACACAAGTGAATAAAATGTGTTTTCAACACTTGTGAGACTGAACTTGCACGCAGATCTGTGGGGTACAAGGAGTTTATGCAGCCAGTTAATCAGGCAGTGCCTTGCCGTGCTCCCCAGGTACCCACCCAACTGTCTAGGAGAAATTAGGGTTTCTGCAGCATGGACAAGCCTCTCCTTACTCACATTCATACATCAGCTGCTAACAGCACAATTCACCTTAAAATTTCCTTGGTTCTTTCGGCTGCTCACAGTCGCTCCCTTTCACCTTCTGTCTCTGGGTAACTCGAAGTTGCCCCCTCTGCTTCCCCCAGGTTCCCTGTGGTGGGTACAGCTGCTCCCCCACCATGCAGCAGCAGGGCAGCCTCTCACTGGCATTTTCACCCTATTGAGGGGATTTCATGGTTCATAATCCTGACACAGCTGGAGGTGGGCAAGGTCAGACAGGCAGCAGGGCTGAGGCAGCCCCAAAGCACCAAAAGAGCTGCCCTGAGTTAGTGAGTTAGAAAGCTGTTTGTGGAAAGAGTTTCGCACCCACTTTAGGCATCTGCCTTTGGTGGTCTTTAAAAAAGGTGTTGTCATCTTTTCTTCATTAGTGTTAAAAGGACTGAGGATGCTAGTTTTTTGTTTGGTTTAGGTATGAATTTACTAGAAGAAATAGGAGAGGGATGAGGGTGTAGCTGTCTCCATTCGCCCATAGCTTCTGCAGTTTGGCCTGATGAGGACCACATGTCCTCAAGCACTGCAGCTCTCCCCAGTGCCTAAATCCCCCAAACTGCATGCAGGGAGGTGGAGAAAACCTGCTCCCTGGTGTGGCAGCCAGGGAACCAGTGCCTCTTGCTGGTCTATCCAAATACTGTGTCCCTGCCCTGTGTCACAGCCTACCCCCAGGGACACCTCTGTCATGCAGGAGGGCCTCCTGGTTCACAGTAGGGCTGGGAATTGCACCTAAAAGAGATGTCTAGCAGAGGTTGACGTAAACTGTATGATCAACCCCAAAGTGATAGAAGGAGAGAAAAATGCAAGTATAATAGTAACATAATCCTACTAACTGCACTTTCTCTTGGGCCAGTAAGTGGACACCAAGCATACTAACCACTAAAAACCCAGGAGGGTTTCATATATACAGAGTAAGTGTGCGTAATTGGGATTTACCTTGCTGGAAGTCTCACCCACTGCACATACGTTTCATTTGCTTTAAGAGACCTAATTATATCTCTATCTACAGTACAAAGAGTTAGTGGGATAAAACTGACAGTTTCCGTGAGTGCGAACTTCATGGAATTTATAGTTCACACTTAAACAATAAATTACATCTGTTTTATCATAGCTAACAGTAAATATGAAACATATACCTCCTGAAGCGAGGGGAATAAAAGTCTACTTCCCCGCTCCTCCCAATTTAGGAAGTTTTTTTGACTTGATGCCTTAGTTCCATTTAAGTGCCAAGAACATGAAGTAATGTTGGCTTCTATTAATCTTGGTTTGGGGGGCATGACAGTTTTAATGGGAAAAGCTGATAAACATCAGTCTGTGAGTATGGGAGTGGACTGTAACATAAATACTCTTTTCCTGAATGGTCAAAATGAAAACATGAATGCCCAAGTCTGAGAGTTTCTTAGTGTGAACAATGGTATGTGTATCCCTATATATATATATATTCATGCACATCCACATGCATTTTATACATTCCATGGTGTTAAGGGAATGTATTTTCTTAAGGAATCACACTGTGCAGTGTTTGTCCTCGTCTTAGCTGCATCCTGAACTAAAATAAAACTCAATGAGCAGCATGAAGTTTTAACACTGAAATGATCCCATTCTTCCCCTGATTGACAGGGCACACTTCATAAGGCTTAAAACCAACTTCCTGCAAGCCAGGCAGGGTGACTTGATAAGAAAATGGAATTTGGGGCAATTAAGTGCAATCTGAGCCATGAGAATATGTTTGCAGACTGCAATTGTACACCAGCTGTTTTCAATGACATTCCACCCATACAGTGAAGATTTTACAAACCACATTTATTTAAATGCTGAATTTTCTGCTGTGTGTTGGTAATGTTCTGTTTGGGGGACTGAGTGAATTCAAACTATGAATGGACGTGGCGAGATGAATTAAGATTAATGAACAGGAACCAGCTACTCTTTGAGTGGGATATTATTAACTCAAATTGTCAGTGAAACACTTGCACAAGCTTAACATCAAGATAGGAGAGGTGGAAGCATGAAATCTCATATTTGCTCTGTGACTTTAAAATTTTGTGTAAATTGTATTTTAAAAAATAAGTTTATATTTTTAACATAAAAGTATCTATGTCTATATCCATGTATCTATATCTATACCTATATTTATTTATAGATAAAGTGTGTGTGTGTGTGTGTGTGTATATATATATATATATATATTTGTATTTTGGGGTAAAGAAAGAAAATTGGGAACTCCTGTCCATACTTCACCAATTTTGTTCATTTTGGTCTCAACAGTGACATTTTTTGGTGTAGCTGTAGGAGTTTGGATAGTAAAGGCAAGGCTCCCAAGAGTTCACTAGACATGGCAATTAAACAGGCATTAGCAGCATTGATGATACACGTTTTAGATAGCCAGGAGTGAACGGTGTTGCTGGCAAATCCTTTTCCATTTACTTTGTGTTTTCTTGAATTTTCTCTTGTGAAAATTCCTGGGACTTAGCTTCCTTCTGGTAGAAAAGACCTGAATAAGGTGAAGAAAACCCAGAGAAAACACCTGTCTCTTATAACTATAAATTTATAATACCTTTTTTATGCCTGTGCTTAATGTCTTTTATGTATGCCTTATGTCGATAGTGGGCAGTAATAAAAGTTCCTCTGGGAAACAGAAACATTTGGGTTTTAAACAAGATAAAAAATGTGATGTGTTGCCTTGTGCTAGAGAAACAAAGGAAATGCAAAGGTTGTGGGAGTATTCAGTGTTACTATCCTCGGCCTTTGTTTTGTAAGAACAAGAACAGAGAATTGAAGTAAACAAAATATTTGGACCTGATCCTGCAATTCCTACATGGGCAAAATTCCCAACAGTTTCAAAGGAAGTTTTGTTTGTGTTGGGAAAGCCGGATTTGGGCCCATTGTTTCCAGTTAGGAACCAGACTTGTGTTTATTATCTCGTGATAGACATCTCGTGTGCTTAACAGCTCAGACTCCTCAGCCCGAGTCCCTGAATCTGGAAGAGTTAGCGAGTGCCTCACTTTCCCCCTCCTTCAAACCTAGCTAAATTTCAGACTATTTCAAAAATCACTTTCTTGTGTAATGCTTAGTTTCCTGTGACACTCCTGCCGCACTCTCTGGTTGGATTTAAAGGTTTTGGCTTTCGGCTTGCATGTGTTTGATAAGAATGGTAGTGCTGTCTGCTTGCTTTCCTTTGGTATTAGTGATTATAGAAGGTGAAGAGCAATCAGTGGACAGCAGGCCCAGTGACTCCCAGTATGAGGTTGTCTTTGCAAGCATATGCAATTCATCCAGGATAGAATTACTGACTGATGGTTGTGCAGTCAGTCAGGTACCTGTCTGTGAATGGAACCAAAGCATCCTTAATCCTAATCTGGAGGATTTAACCTGGGGAACCTACTCCTTTTCTGGAGGGTCTTTAGAGAGAAAAGTAAAAAAAATCATAGAATAATGGGTTGGCAGGGGCATTTGAGAGATTGTCCATGTCGAGATCCCTGTCCTACAGAAGAGTCAAATATAGCTAAGTCTTTCCTGATGAAGGATTTTCTGTTGCATTAAGATATTGTTAAGACTAAAAATGCCTTTTGCAATTCTCTTTGCAGATTGCTGATTTTGGACTCTCCAACCTGTATCACAAAGACAAGTTTCTTCAGACCTTTTGCGGAAGCCCACTGTATGCTTCCCCTGAAATAGTTAATGGACGACCTTATAGAGGCCCAGAGGTGAGAAGGGTCAGCTTTTTGGTGGTGGTGTGGGGATGTCTTTGATGGTCATGTTCTCGCGGGTTTGTCTTAATGTTATTGCACATGTGGGTTTCCTTGGGTCTGTCCTGTATTGAGAGTTCTCAGACTGCCTTTGCATTCATTTGCTTTGCCTGTGTTTAGTCAGATGTTAGATGCTGGTCTGCCCATCAGTTGGCCCAGCTGGATGTGATGCTGCTCTTGTGGTGCTAATGGCAGGGAGAAGGGTGGGGATCAGCTTTCCTGGGCTTCACATGCCTTGTCTCTGTATTTCAGGTTGACAGCTGGGCCCTTGGTGTATTGCTTTACACTCTGGTTTATGGAACGATGCCCTTTGATGGCTTCGATCACAAAAATCTCATCAGGCAGATCAGCAGTGGAGAATATCGTGAGCCAACACAGACCTCAGGTATTAAAAAAAGGAGCAAGGGCAGTGTATTGAGCTGACAGGATTTCAGAACGGAGGGTTTGCCTGGCCCTTTCCAACAATGTTTTGGTGTCGTGTTAGAGCAATGAAGAAAAAAATTCTCTCTTTCCCCTACTGACTTCATCTGCTATCAATTCCCATCTGAGTACAACATTTACCAAAAGCCCTTTTGAAATGAAAGTTTTATAGCAGATAGATTTTATTGCCTTGAGGAAGCTGTAACAGGCTCTTTTAAATAGATCTGTGACAGTGGAAGGTCTGTTAGCTATTGCAAGTGGAATTGTTCAGACAAGCTGTAAACCGATACAACACACTGGTACAGATCAGTCCTCTAACTACACTGTGGTGTGTCACAAGCAGAGAGAAAATGAATGGTCAGAGCCACACAGTCTCTTATCCAAGAAGACAGGACAAAATCTGAATTAATGCCGCTATATTGGCATTTACTTCTGCTTGGAGGAGAACACATTAAGCAGGGACCTGACAGAAAAACATCAACTAAGTCTGGGTCGTTGATTATAATGACTCCTTTCAGCCTTAAATACCTATGTATATTTATCTTGTATCATTTGTTTGCCCCCAGTTTTCTACCTTCTTACTCTCTTTATGAGATACACCTTTAAAACATACAGAAGACTACAATGTTTATGGAAGAAGTAAATACAAAAGCAATAGTGTGTAGATAATGTAAAATATCTCAATTCCCCTTTGTTTTCCCGCTAAGTGTTGTAATTATTAGAGCTGATAGGTTGGTGACTTCTATCAGTAATATAGAACTATTCTCTGACTAATACAGTATAAATATTAATTTATTTGATAATCCAGTGTATATAACCCAGTGAATCATATTCTTCTGATAAGAAGTAGTTCTCAAATGCATTTTCCAACATTGACTGGTGGCCAAAGGATTGCCCCCTTTCACTTCTGTAGTAAGAAGCATTATTTTTGCTTATTTGATTGTGTTTACACTTCCATTTTAAACTGGGAAAACCAAGAGTGCCCATATTCTAAATATTTTATTTTCCATTCTTTGTCCACAGATGCTCGTGGTCTTATCAGATGGATGCTGATGGTGAACCCTGAACGCCGAGCAACCATTGAAGACATTGCCAACCACTGGTGGGTCAACTGGGGCTACAAGAGTAGCGTTTGTGACTGTGATGCCATGAGGGACTCCGAGTCCCCATTGCTGGCAAGGTTCATTGATTGGCATCACCGATCTACTGGCCTCCAACCAGAGACCGATACCAAAATGAAGTGCCTTTCTAAGCCCAAAGGTCCTGAAGTCACACTAGAGAGACAAAGGTCTCTGAAAAAATCAAAAAAGGAAAATGACATTGCACAGTCCATTCAAGAAGGAGGTGCTGAAAATGCATCCAAACCCATCTCCAAGAGACCCAAAGGCATCCTGAAGAAAAGGAGCAATAGTGAACATCGATCTCACAGTGCAGGTTTCATTGAAGGAGTGGTCAGCCCAGTGTTACCCTCTGCTTTCAAGCTAGAGCAAGAGTTGTGTAGGACTGGTGTAGCCATTAAAAGTGTTGTGGAGGGAGAGGTAGCAGGCAAATACGGCACTAAGCAGTCTTCACTAATGCCAAAAAAAGGAATCTTAAAGAAGACTCAGCAGAGGGAGTCTGGCTATTACTCCTCTCCAGAGCGAAGTGAATCTTCTGAACTCTTGGACAATAATGATGAGACAGTAAACAGTGACACTTCTCCAGGGGTCACAGAGCCATCCAGAAATGGGTCTTACAGCCATTCCTGCAGGCGTAAGGGCATCTTGAAACATAACAGCAAGTATTCTACCAGCAGCACTGAATCTGCTTTGATCAGCCCTGACACGCCAACGCTGGAGGCCATGGAAGAAGTGGTCCTGCCTGGGGATGCATTACCTCGAAGTTATAGTCGCCCTTCCAGCGTGATCAGCGATGACAGTATTTTGTCCAGTGACTCCTTTGATCTGCTGGATTTGCAAGAGAACAGGCCAAACAGACAGAGGATACGGAGCTGTGTCTCTGCCGAAAATTTCCTCCAGATCCAAGACTTCGAAGGACTTCAGAACTGCCCACGGCCACAGTATCTAAAACGTTACCGCAACCGTCTGGGGGACAGCAGTTTTTCCCTTCTCACAGACATGGATGATGTGACTCAGGTCTACAAGAAAGCCCTAGAGATCTGCAACAAGCTCAATTAGCAGGGGGAAGATGGAAATGGAGGGAAGGGAGTTTCTCTGTGTACCTTTATGGTGGAGTAAGCCAGGTCACTGATTTGCTGACAATGGTAGGTTTTGCTTCAAAGGACCTGACTGTACCTACTTAGCTGAACTCCTAGTAAAGTAGCCCCAAAGCCATCTCACACTTCTCTAATTTTTTGTCCTCAAAATATTGCCTACTTGACCAGAGAAAGACCTTCAGTCTTTGTATGCGTGATGAAAGCACTTCAGGATCTAGCAGGCAGAAGCATCAAGATTTAATATCTCAGAGCCAAAGCTAGACAGAATTACAACTGGAAGTGAAGGACACATGTTCTGAGAGGTTTGTATTTCAAATTAGATTAGCTTTATCAGGAGATGAGCTGAATTCTTTAAGTTAATTTTGGATATATTTTAGAAAGAGAACCTTTATTTTTCCCCTGAAGTTATTCATCTGGATACAGGCATTGCACAATATTTGGCGTCCATTATGCGAGTGGTGCCTTCCACTGAGATCACCTGAGAGGTTCTGAATGCATTCTGGGACAGATCATTTGAAAGACTCACCCCAGAATAACCTCACATGGTGTACGTGGACAAGCTGTGGAACAGGCATTCAGATCTGGCCCCTCCTACAGCCATTGCTCTTCAGTGAGCAGGAGGCCCTAAAACTGTTCCTGACTACCACTCATACCAGCAAAAACAGAGTCACAGAAACGATAAAGGGAACTGGAAAGAATGGATGTTATCAGCGGCTAAAAGGCATTTCAACCTGTGTGTTCAATTGGTGACTCTTTCAAAGTGGCCAACCAGATGAATGCCCAAAGATGGATCTAACAGAGGGTCTCAAGGGTTAAACAACCCTCCAATCTAGAGTTCAGTTGCTGTCAGCAAATAGTGCCACCTTGCTGTTAGCTTGTAGCATTTGAGGGTGACAAGTAGTTTGTGACCAGAATGTTAGGTAAGGAAAAGATTGTAGTATGTAGGAAATGGATAGAGGTCAGAAAGTTAGTGGGAAGATGCCTTTCTCAAATGAAAATGTTTCTAGATAGGTAGTAATGGAGCAGAAAGAACTGAGCAATGAGATGATAATGGTAGATTTGATAACAGGGTTAGCATAGAATTGTGGTCCTCTCTCTAGATAGTGTGGCTGGTACCACGTGTGCAGTGATACCAGTTCAGAAAAAAAAAAGAGGAAGGATATGTGTTTGTGTTCTCAGACATATCCAGCTATCCAGACCGAAGGCTTCAACTCCCATAAAGGTACCACATGGGTCTACTGGATTACCTGAATGTAAGCCTGTGTCAGAAAGGCACTGTGTGTTTGACAGGCCTGGGCAAACTGGAATCTTAAGGCCCACTTCAGTCTCATTTCCATGAGCACATAGCCCCTGGCTTTCTTGGAGGTGCACTGGTGCAGATAAGTGGCAGGTTCCAGCCTGCGATGCCAAATGATCCACAGCTGCAAAACCAGACGTTTACACACATACCCAGAGCAGAGGAGCATGGGGCAAGCTCTGTTCTCACTCCTACCCTGTAACTGGAACTGAAAGCAGAATTTGGCTCACTGTGTCCCAAATCCTTGTGCAGAAACAAAATAGAGTTCCTCTGGGAATTCCCTGGGAATTGGGGATGATCCCACAAATTGTTGGTGTCGGGGGCAGGGAGCTATTTCACTTGCAGGTTCCTTATTTGGTGTGTCATGGTACGTGAGTCTGCTGGTTCCTCCTAAAAACTGACTGGGCTGCCTAGCATAGAGGTGAATGAGCTTGAATCTCCTAAATCAGTTAATCTGCCTCTTGACAACCTTTACTTGTTGTGAAACACTGGACCAAATTTGGCCCTGGAGTAAACGGCATCAATACCATGAAATCTTTGAGAGATGTGCTCTCAGGCAGTCAAGTGAAATTTGGCTCACTGTCCATATGCTCAGGAAGGGCAACTGCAGGCCATTTCTCTCCAGATGTGTACCTCTCTGTACGCTATTCAGACGTCCCATCTTCTCACAGGCCATGCATGTGCTCTTATAGCCCATCCCAAATCAACCCCCCATTTTGCAGTTAACAAGTTTGCTGTGGCGCGCTTTGAAACAACTCGACATAGTCTCCATGGCCTTTCTGAAACAAGGATGGATGTGCTTTGTAGCCACGGCTTTTACCTTGTGCCCCGGAGCGTAAGAACCAGATCCTCAGCTGGTGTGAATCAGCGCTGTCCTGTTGACACCATGGAGCATCACTTGGTGATGGTGGTGGGGTCATGCTGATTGACACCTTCCCTGCAGATTTGGCAATCTTGAATGGATTTATAGTGGTTTCAGGACAAAGGGAAGGGAACTCAGTTTGCCGTGGCAGGGAAGTGAGGAGCAGCCCGAAGGCTCCTCTCCCAAGGCTTTTGTCCAGGCCTGCTTCCTTGTGTACAAATGTGAATGAGTGAGTGACTGCTTGCTGCCAAACTGGAAATGCTATGTAGGGATTTACTGGCATGTTACTGGCATGTTACATGTTTACTGGCATGTTACCATTCCTAGAAGAGAAGAAAAAAAAACAAAAACACTTGACTGCACATTGTTATTATTAGTGTTGTGATTTTTATTTAATTTTTTTGTAATACAAAGTTGACTTTTTTATTTGAATTTGTCTTTTTTTTATTTATTGGTCTGAAAGCCATTTCAAAGGTATAATAATATATTTGGTGTAATTTAATTGGTGCAACATTGTTTTACAGCTCCGGCCAAAATTGTTTGGTGTTTTTTGTTTTTTCTCCCAATCCTTGGTTGGTTTGAGCTCTACGAGGCACACAGGGGAAAACGCTGGATAATCACCCAAAGTGTTTGTATTTTTAATCTGATACTGTTTTTTATTAAATAAAACGAAATTAATGTAACTGTGAAGAGTCTCTCTCTCTCCGTTTCCTTTTCCTCTGTGCCTCAGCGCAAGCCGAGGCCAAACGGTAATGAACTTGTCATGCAGAAACCCAGCGGCATCTCAGCACATTGTACCAAGTTGTTTATGCAAAGCTTCTTGGCTCGTTTGTGCATTTGGATATAATGTGGGTGGCCGCAGAGACTCCCGTGCTACGAAGCATTTGGCACTGCAAAATGCCCGGAGCTTTCAGCTCTAGAAATGTTGGGTGGAGAAGAGCGGCTGACGGGGGTTTCTCTGCTGGAGATGGATGAGGTTTGTGGGCCAGGTGTGCTGCAAGTGAGACGGCGCAGGCTGGTCACGGTCCTTTCCCCTCTCTGATGGGGAGGGGGACAATTTATTAACTATGTTAATGGTCATCTTGGTATAATTTAGGGGTTGTTTGGGCAAAAAAGACTGGCAGCCATCCGCTACTGTCCAATGTGGGATGATTTCAATCAGATAGCTTTGAGCAGCCAGCATAGTCAGCTGGTGAGAGGCAGAAAGGGAGTCAGTTTTCATTTTTTTGGAGTCCCCATGATAACCAGAAGGGTTTAGATTGTTTTTCTTGGAAAAGGGGTGGGCATCATAAGGGAAACTTGGTGTTAGGTGTGATGTGTGTGCTGGGGACTTGTTAAAATAAAGGAAATGGTTGGCAATGTCCTAACGTTGGCTCTGAGCAAGACACCATTAAACTTCACCCTTGAAGCAGCCAGCCAAGATACCTGTGGTGTATATTCTGCTTTTTAAATTACAGGCAGTTTGGATTAGGATCCAGGGTTTGGATATCGTGCAAAAAAAGGCTGTCATTTTTCTAATTCATTTTCTCTCTCTTGAGCTTTTTAAAGCCAGAAGCCATGGCTGTAGGTGCTAGATTTATTCATCATCACCACTTAACAACCAGTGCGAAAGAAGGGAAAAAGCAAACGATGCAGAAAGGCAAACAGCCATAAATACATTACAAAGGGAATGATTAGCTGCTGTATGCTAATTGAGTAAGAAATTATAAGGTATATAGTCAAACTCAGCACGAGTGTTCTTGTACCTGAGGTGAATAAAGTCCAATCGTGTGGGTGCTGGATGGTGGAAAATGTAATGCAAGTCTCTGCTGCAATAGCAATTATGAAACTTCTTTTTTTAAATTTTATTTTTCTAACACACTAGGAAAGAAGTGAAGTTGAGGGCAAACTACTTGTTTTGTTTTAAAAATAATGACTTTTAGAAGGAAAGTTCTGGATGGCTGTGTATGGCATGTGTATGTGGAAAATGCTGAGAAGTAATTACATACATGTTTGTACAGCTCTGAGAGTGCACGCTTTTGGGGTGGGGTGGGGAGGTGGGCGTCTAATTTTCCTATTTATTAAAGGAGATAAGTGTGCAGGGTTATGCCTTAGTTGAAGATACATAGTAAGTCTGTATCCAGACCTGGTCATGTATGCTTGCTCCATTGGGATTCCAGTGTTTCTCAGGAATTACTGAATTTTTATGGATTGGGCAAACCAGAAGCAAGGAAGCACAACAGGAACCTTGGGAGCTCTGCAGTCAAGCAACAAAAAACTCACCAGCCCCAGGTCACTGTAGCAGAAGGAGAGGACTTGTGCTGACACAGCGGGAAGCAGATCTCTTCTAGCGCTGTCACAGCCTCTGAGGTGGTGCCTGCAGCCACCTCATATGCTGGCAAAGAGAAGCAAAATTCAGAATGAAGTGACACAGCACAATTTCTACACATGGATGTTCACATTTGGTTTCTAGTTGTGTCTCTTCTCACAGCTCTACCTGGTCTCCATTTAGAGACTTCAGGGACTGTGAAAGTAAGGCGCTAAATTGAAGTGGTGGCATTTTCAGTTATTGCAGACAAATAAATGTATTTACAGACAAATTTGCTACTGACTCTATAAGCATGAGTAATAATAAACTTCGCAACACCAGAGCCTCAGTTATACCTACAGGGTAAGTCATACCCAGTCCAATGTCGGGAGAAGTCCAATACTCATGCAAATTTGGTGTATATGAGAAGCTTATCAGTTAAGTTAAGCATTTATCTCAGTGATTCACATCTCGTTTTAATGAGATGCTTCTGGAGACAAAGCTGCAGGAA